>NC_000073.6:9313647-9586554 GCF_000001635.26 Mus musculus | reverse complement strand
GATCTGTCCATTGGTGAAAGTGGTGTAAGGGTTTTTCCCTTAGATGGATTTCCTGTAAGCAGCAAAATGATGGGTCCTGTTTGTGTAGCCAGTCTGTTAGTATATGTCTTTTTATTAGGGAGTTGAGTCCATTGATATTAAGAGGTATTAAGGAAAAATAATTGTTGCTTCCGATTATCTTTGTTGTTAAAGTTGGCATTCTGTTCTTGTGGCTGTCTTTTTTCAGGTTTTTTGAAGGATTACTTTCTTGTTTTTCTAGAGCATGGTTTCCGTCCTTGTATTGGTTTTTTTTTCTGTTATTATCCTTTGAAGGGCTGGATTTGTGGAAAGATAATGTGTGAATTTGGTTTTCTAGTGGAATACTTTGATTTCTACATCTATGGTAATTGAAAGTTTGGCTGGGTAGAGTAACCTGGGCTGGCATTTTTGTTCTCTTAGTGTCTGTATATTATCTGACCAGGATCTACTGGCTTTCATAGTCTCTGGTGAAAAGTCTGGTGTAATTCTGATAGGCCTGCCTTTATATTTTAATTCATCTTTTTCCCTGACTGCTTTTAATATTCTATCTTTATTTAGTGCATTTGTTGTTCAGATTATTATGTGTCAGGACAAATTTCTTTTCTGCTCCAGTCTATTTGGAGTTCGGTAGTCTTCTTGTATGTTGATGGGCATCTCTTTCTTTAGGTTTGGGATGTTTTCTTCTATAATTTTGTTGAAGATATTTGCTGTCCCTTTGAGTTGAGAATCTTCATTCTCACACACTCCTATTATCAGTAGGTTTGGTCTTCTCATTGTGTCTTGGATTTCCTGAATGTTTTGAGTCAGGATATTTTTGCACTGTGTATTTTCTTTGATTTCTGTGCCGATGTTCTCCATGGAATTTTCTGCACCTGAGATTCTCTCTTCCATCTCTTATATTCTGTTGCTGATGCTCGCATCTATGGTTCCAGATTTCTTTCCTAGGGTTTCTATCTCCAGCTTTGCCTCACTTTGGGATTTCTTTATTGTGTCTACCTCCCTTTTTAGGGCTAGTATCATTTTGTTCATTTCCATCACCTGTTTGGATGTGTTTTCCTCTTTTTCTTTAAGGACTTATAACTCTTTAGCAGTGTTTCCTGTGTTTCTTTAAGTGAATTATTAAAGTCCTTCTTGATGTCCTCTTCCATCATCATAACATGTGCCTTTAAATCCGGGTCTAGGTTTTCGGGTGTGTTGGGGTACCCAGAACTGGCTGAGGTGGGAGTTCTGGGTTCTGATGATGGTGAGTGGTCTTGGTTTCTGTTAGTAAGATTCTTTCATCTGCCTTTCACCATCTGGTAATCTCTGGACTCAGTTGTTATAGTTGTCTCTGGTTAGAGCTTGTTCCTATCATGATTCTGTTAGCCTCTACCAGCAGACCTGAGAGACTAGCTCTCTTCTGATTTTCAGTGGTTAGAGAACTCTCTTCAGGCAAGCTCTCCTCTTGCAGAGAATGTACACAAATATCTGTTGTTCAGATTTGCTTCCTGGCAGAAGATGAAAGCCTGAAACAGGGTCTGTCCCAGAAGTTGTTAGCTTCTGTAGTCCACACTCTCACCTGTGCAGACTAGTCTTGGTGGGATCCAGGAAGGAAGATGGCTCCCAAGGATGCTAAGGCAAAGCCCTCCCGGGAGGGGTGAACACCTCTCCTCTGGCAGGGAAGGTGCTGGATGTCTGGAGTGTGAAACAGGATCTACCACAGAAGCTCTGTGGCTCCTGCCTGACCCAGAAGCTGTTAGGTTCTGTAGTCCACACTCTCACCTCTGCTGACTTGTCTTGGCAGGATCTGGGAACCAAGATGTCTCTGGCAGATGTTCAGTCAATGGCTTCCTGGGCCTGGACGAAGCCTCTCCTCTGACAGAGAAGGTGCCTGGATGTCTCATTAAAGTCTTTCTTGATGTTCTCCTCCATCATTATGAGATATGCTTTTAAATTCAGGTCTAGCTTTTTGAGTGTGTTGGGGTGCCCAGGACTGGGCGAGGTGGGAGTGCTGTGTTCTGATGATGGTGAGTGGTCTTGGTTTCTGTTTGTAAGATTCTTGTGTTTGCCTTTCACCATCTGGTAATCTCTGGAGTTAGGTGTTATAGTTGTGTCTGGTTAGAGCTTGTTCCTCTAGTCATTCTGTTAGCCTCTATCAGCAGGCCTGGGAGACTAGCTCTCTCCTCAGAGTTTCAGTGGCCAGAGCACTCTCTGCAGGCAAGCTCTCCTCTTACAGTGAAGGTGCACAGATATCTGGTATTCGGACCTCCCTCCTGCCAGAGGATGAAGGCCCAAAACAGGGCCTGTCCCAGAAGCTGTTAGCTTCTGTAGTCCACATTCTCACCTGTGCAGACTAGTCTCAAGGATCCGGGAACCAAGATAGCACCCCCAGATACTCCTGTAAAGCCCTCCTGGGTGGGACGGACACCTCTCCTCTGGCAGGGAAGGATCCCAGATGTCTGGAGCCCAAAATGGGGTCTGCCTCAGAAGCTGTACTCTAGGGATCTTGGGGGTGTCTGCCGTCCCCAGAACTAGCAGACCCATTGCTGGCACTGACCAGAAGAGATTTGTGACCCTGGTCAGGCCGGCTTTTCAGCTTCCCTAATGCTGTCTCAGGTCCTGAACGATTGGATTGGAGCAGAAGTTGTGTTCCACTCACCGGTGGTCCTAAGATGGCATGGAGAATCCTCTAGGGTAACCTGGGGGGTGTCTGCTGACTCTGCACCCGAGGTGACCCGGTGCTCGAAGTCATTGTTTTTAATAGCTGAGTAGTACTCTATTGTGTAAATGGAGTGAAATGACACCATAATCAAGACAACTTTTATAAAGTACAGTGTTTAATTGGAGCTGGCTTACTGCTTCCAAGATTTAGTCCATTATGATCATGGTGGAAGCGTGGAAGCGTGGCAACATTCTGGCAGACTTGGTACTCTAGAAATCAAGAGTCTCCAGCAGTCTTAAGGTAGAAAGAAGGAGACTGTCTTCTGCAGGTAGCCAGGATGATGGTCTCTTCTACGCTAATCAGAGCTTACATGTAGAAGGCTTCAAAGTCCACCTATGCAGTGACATGCTTCATCCTACAAGGTCTCCAATAAGGCCACAACTCCAAATAGCACTACTCCCTAAGGCTAAAAATTCAAACCATCTCACTATGTTTATCCTGATTTTATTTTCCATCACATTGTTTTGTTAGATATTAGCCCTGTATTATTACTATTTCTTATTATTAGTAGTAATAGTAATAGTAATTGCCTTATCTTATTTATTTACTTTACATCCCAATTGCGGCCTCTCCTGCCTTTCCTCCTTTCAGTCCTCTCATTTCATCCCCTCCACTGTCCACTACACTTCCCTTTCTCCTCAGTAAATGGGAGGCCTCTCATTGATATCAATCCACCTTGGCATATCAAGTTGCAGTAAAACTAGGTAAATTTCTCCTACTGAAGCTGACAAGCCAGCCCAATTATGGGAAAGGAATCCAAGAACAGGCATCAAAGTCAAAGACAGCTACTACTCCAGCTGGTAGGGGTCCCACATGAAGATTCTGCTGCATATCTGAATGTTTCAGTTTATACAAATGGTGGGTTTTATTAGGTATTTATTGTGGGTTGACAAAGAATGGCTTTGTACATAAAGCACCTATAAAACAGATGGATATACTTCACAAGCTTGTAATAAAGTGGTTCTTTCAATCTTTCTAAAACTGTAAGCTTCATATAGTGGTGATCCCCAACAAATATATTCTGCTTTTACTTCACAACTATAATTTTGCTGCTGTTATGAATCATTTTGTAAATAACTGATATGCAACCCCAAAGGGGATACAGCCCACACATTGAGTGGCACTTTATACCAACACTTTGGAGTTAGGATCAGGCAGATGCATTGAGATAGAAACATCCCTGGACTACATATTGTATTCCAGGCCACCCTGGGGTTTACAGAGCAAATTTCTCAAATAATAAGAATCAGAAACTTTTTGTATTCTCTCAGCATTAGCAACAGAGAATTGAATAACAAGTAGATCTGCTGAATGCATATTTGAAGATAATATACAGTATATGATATCACTTCTTCTATAAGCTACATATGATTTCATGTACTAATTCCTTTCATATTACTGTGATAAAATCCAATGAATAATTTGATTTATCAAAGAAAGCCTTTAATTTGGTTTACAGTGTCAGTGGGTTAGAGTACATGCAGAACAGATGGAACAGCTGAGAGCTCTCCTTTTGGACCAAAAATACAATTGAAAAAACTGGCAAATTTAGGTATAAGTATGTAATAACTCACATCTCAGTGCAGTAAGAGATCATATCCAACAACATCAGTTCTCTTCTACCTTACCAAACATATCTCCAATCTGTGGACTAAGAATGCAAACATACCAGCCTATGGGAGTCACTTTCATTCAAACCAGCATATACATCAATCTAATTTTCCTAAAGCAAGAGGAAACTAGAAACTTCCAAGATACTAAGTTGAGCCATCAATGCAAACGTATAAATATTGAGGACCTCCGGGGAGTAATACTATATACCACATCTTAAAATTTAAAGGTTTTAGAGCATCTGCGGGAGAAATCTTTGATCGCGGACTCCACCAAGACTACTCTGCACAGGTGAGAGTGTGGACTACAGAAGCTAACAGCTTCTGGGACAGGCGGGAGCCATAGACCTTCTGAGGCAGCCCCCTTTTCGAGTTCCAAACATCTGGGCACCTTCCCTACCAGAGGAGAGGTGTCTGCCCTACCAGAGGAGAGGTGTCTGCCCGGCCCATGAGGGCTTTACCTGAGCAATTTCAGGAGACATCTTGGATCCCGGACTCCACTGAGACTACTCTGCACAGAGGATAAGTGTCTGAGCAGCCTGGGATTGCTTTGCCTGAGCATTTGCAGGAGAAATCTTGGATCCAAGACTCCACCGAGACTACTCTGCACATGTGAGAGTGTGGACTACAGAAGCTAACAGCTTCTAGGACCAGTCCTGTTTCGGGCCTTCATCTTCTGCCAGGAGGCAAGTGTGAACGCTAGATATCTGTGCACCTTCCCTGAAAGAGGAGAACCTGCCTACAGAGAGAGCTCTGACCACTGAAACTCAGGACAAAGCTAGTCTCCCTGGTATCCTGGTAGAAAATAGCAGAATCACGAAAGCAACAAGCTCTAACCAGAGACAACTATAACAACTGACTCCAGAGTTTACCAGATGACGAAAAGCAGACAAAAGAATCTTACTAACAAAAACCACGACCACTCACCTTCATCAGAACCCAGTACTCCCACCTCAGCTAGTCCAGGACACCCCAACACACCCGAAAACCTAGACCCAGATTTAAAGGCATATCTCATGATGATGGTAGAGGACATCAAGAAGGTCTTTAATAACTCACTTAAAGAAATACAGGAGAACACTGCTAAAGAGTTGCAAGTCCTTATAGAAAAAGAGGAAAACACATCCAAACAGATGATGGAAATGAACAAAACGATACTAGACCTAAAAAGGGAAGTAGACACAATAAAGAAAACCCAAAGTGAGGCAACGCTGGAGATAGAAAACCTAGGAAAGAAATCTGGAACCATAGATGCCAGCATCAGCAACAGAATAAAAGAGATGGAAGAAAGAATCTCAGGTGCAAAAGATTCCATAGAGAACATCAGCACAACAACCAAAGAAAATCCACAATACAAAAAGATTATAATTCAAAACATCCAGGAAATCCAGGACACAATGAGAATACCAAACCTATAGATAATAAGAGTAGATGAAAATGAAGATTCTCAAATCAAAGGGCCAGCAAATATCTTCAACAAAAATATAGAAGAAAACTTCCCAAACATAAAGAAAGAGATGCCAATGAACATACAAGAAGCCTACAGAACTCCAAATAGAGTGGACCAGAAAAGAAATTCATCCCGACATATAATAATCAGAACAACAAATACATTAAATAAAAATAGAATATTAAAAGCAGTCAGGGAAAAAGGTCAAGTAACATATAAAGGCAGGGCTATCAGAATTACACCAGACTTTTCACCAGAGACTATGAAAGCCATATGATCCTGGACAGATGTTATACAGACACTAAGAGAACACAATGCCAGCCCAGGCTACTATACCCAGCCAAATTTTCAATTACCATAGATGGAGAAACCAAAGCATTCCATAACAAAACCAAATGCACACATTATCTTTCAACAAATCCAGCACTTCAAAATATAATAACAGAAAAAAACCAATACAAGGACAGAAACCAAGCACTAGAAAAAACAAGACAGTAATCCTTCAACTACCTAACAGAAGACAGCCACATGAACAGAATGCCAACATTAATAACAAAAAAATATGAAGCAAAAATTTCTTTTCCTTACTATCTCTTAATATAAATGGATTCAATGTCCCAATAAAAAGACATAGACTAACAGACTGACTACACAAACAGGACCCAACATTTTGCTGCTTACAGGAAACCCATCTCAGGGAAAAAGACAGACATTACCTCAGAATGAAAGGCTGGAAAACAATTTTCCAAGAAAATGGTCTGAAGAAACAAGCTGGAGTAGCCATTCTAATATCTAATAAAATCGACTTCCAACCCAAAGTCATCAAAAAAGACAAGGAGGGGCACGTCATACTCATCAAAGGTAAAATCTTCCAAGAGGAACTCTCAATTCTGAACATCTATGCTCCAAATACAAGGGCAGCCACCTTCATTAAAGAAACTTTAGTAAAGCTCAAAGCACACATAGCAACACACACAATAATAGTGGGAGACTTCAACACACCACTTTTACCAATGGACAGATCATGGAAACAGAAACTAAACAGGGACACAGTGAAACTAAGAGAAGTTAAGAAACAAATGGATCTAACAGATATCTACAGAACATTTTATTCTAAAACTAAAGGCTATGACTTCTCCTCAGCATCTCATGATACCTTCTCCAAAATTGACCACATAATTGGTCACAAAACAAGCCTCAACAGATACAAATATATTGAAATTGTCCCATATCAGATCACCATGGATTAAGGCTGATCTTCAATAACAAGATAAATAATAGAAAGCCAAAATTCACGTGGAAACTAAACAACAATGTCCTCCATGATAACTTGGTTAAGGAAGTAATATAGATAGAATTAAGGACTTTTTAGAGTTTAATGAAAATGAATCCACAACATACCCAAAATTATGGGACACAATGAAAGAATTTCCTAGAGCAAAACTCATAGATCTGAGTGCCTCCAAATAAGAAATTAGAGAGAACACACATTAGCAGCTTGCCAGCACACCTAAAAGCTCTAAAACAAAAGGAAGCAAATTCACCCAAGGGGAGTAGAAGGCAGGAAATAATCACACTCAGGGGTGAAATCAACCAAGTGGAAACAAGAAGAACTATTCAAAGAATCATTGAAACGAGGAGCTGGTTCTTTGAGAAAATCAACAAGATAGATAAACCCTTAGCCAGACTCACTAGAGGGCACAGGGACAGCATTCTAATTAACAAAATCAGAAATGAAAAGGGAGACATAACAACAGATCCTGAAGAAATCCAAAACACAATCAGATCCTTCTACAAAAGGCTATACTCAACAAAACTGGAGAACCTGGATATAAATGGACAAATTTCTAGACAGATACCAGGTATCAAAGTTAAATCAGGATCAGGTTAATGATCTAAACAGTCCCATATCCCCTGAAGAAATAGAAGCAGTCATTAATATTCTCCCCGCCCAAAAAAAAAAAAAAAAAAAAAAAAAACCCAGGACCAGATGGGTTTAGGGCAGAGTTCTATCAGACATTCAAAGAAGATCTAATCCCAGTTCTTTACAAACTATTCCACAAAATAGAAGCAGAAGGTTCTCTACCCAACTCATTCTATAAAGCCACAATTACTCTGATACCTAAACCACAAAAGACCCAACAAAGATAGAGAACTTCAGACCAATTTCCCTTAAGCATATCAATGCAAAAATCCTTAATAAAGTACTTGCAAACAGAATCCAAGTACACATCAAAACAATCATCCATCCTGACCAAGTAGGTTTCATTCCAGGGATGCAGGGATGATTCAATATATGGAAATCCATCAATGTAATCCAGTATATAAACAAACTCAAAGACAAAAACCACATGATCATAGTGTTAGATGGGGAGAAAGCATATGACAATATCCTACACCCATTCATGATAAAAGTCTCGGAAAGATCAGGAATTCAAAGCCCATACCTAAATATGTTAAAAGCAATCTACAGCAAACCAGAAACCAACATCAAAGTAAATGGTGAGAAGCTGGAAGTAATCCCACCTAAATCAGGGACCAGACAAGGCTGCCCACTTTCTCCCTACCTATTCGACATTGTACTTGAAGTCCTAGCCAGAGTAATTCAACAACAAAAGGAGATCAAGGGGACACAAATTGGAAAGGAAGAAGTCAAAATATCACTTTTTGCAGATGATATAACAGTATATATAAGTGATCCTAAAATTCTACCAGAGAACTCCTAAGCCTGATAAAAAGCTTCAGTGAAGTAGCTGGATATAAAATCAACTCAAACAAGTCATAGGCCTTTCTGTACACAAAGAGTAAACAGGCTGAGAAAGAAATTAGGGAAATCACACCCTTCTCAATAGTCACAAGTAATATAAAATACCGTGGCATGCCTCTAATGAAGGAATTGAAAGATCTGTATGATAAGTACTTCAAGTCTCTGTAGAAAGAAATTAAAGAAGTTTTCAGAAGATGGAAAGATCTCCCATGCTCATGGATTGGCAGGATCAATATACTAAAAATGGCTATATTGCCAAAAGCAATCTTCAAATACAATGCAATCCCCATCAAAATTCCAACTCAATTCTTCAACGAACTAGAAAGGGTAATCTGCAAACTCATCTGGAATAACAAAAAACCTAGGATAGCAAAAACTCTTCTCAAGGATAAAAGAACCTCTGGTGGAATCACCATGCCTGACTTAAAGCTGTACTACAGAGCAATTGTGATAAAAAAAAAAAAAAAAAAAACTGCATGGCACTGGTATATCGACAGACAAGTAGATCAATGTTATAGAATTGAAGACTCAGAAATGAACCAACACACCTACGGTCACTTGATCTTTGACAAGGGAGCAAAAAACATCAACTTGAAAAATGGCAGCATTTTCAACAAATGGTGTGGGCGCAACTGGTGGTTATCATGTAGAAGAATGCAACTCGATCCATTCCTATCTCCTTGTACTAAGGTCAAATCTAAGTGGATTAACTCCAATAAAAACCAGAGACACTGAAACTGATAAAGGAGAAAGTAGGAAAAAGCCTCAAATATATGTGCACTGGGGAAAAATCCCTGAATAGAACAGTAATGGGTTGTGCTGTAAGATTGAGAATCGATAAATGGGACCCCATAAAATTTTAAAGCTTCTGCAAGGCAAAAGACACCGTCAATAAGACAAAAAGGCCACCAATAGATTGGGAAAGGATCTTTACCTATCTTAAATCAGATAGGAGACTAATAACCAATATATATAAAGGATCAAGATGGTGGACTCAAGAATATCAAATAACCCTATTAAAAATTGGGGCTCAGAGCTAAACAAAGAATTCTCACCTGAGGAATAAAGAATGGCTGAGAAGCTCCTGAAAAAAAGTTCCACATCCTTAATCATCAGGGAAATGCAAATCAAAACAACCCTGAGATTCCATCTCACCCAAATCAAAATGGCTAAGGTCACAAATTCAGGTGACAGCACATGCTGGCAAGGATGTGTAGAAAGAGGAAAATCCTCCATTTTTGGTGGGATTACAAGCTTATACAATGACTCTGGAAATCAGTCTGGAGGTTCCACAGAAAATTGGACATAGTAGTACCAGAGGATCCCACAATACCTCTCCTGGGCATATATCCAGAAGATGTTCCAACCGGTAAGAAGGACACATGCTCCACTATGTTCATAGCAGCCTTATTTATAATAGCCAGAAGCTGGAAAGAACCCAGATGCCCTTCAACAAAAAAATGGATACAGAAAATGTGGTACATTTGCATAATAGAGTACTACTCATCAATTAAATAAATGAATTTATGAAATTTCTAGGCAAATGGATTGATCTGGAGTGCATTATCCTGAGTGAGGTAACCCAATCACAAAAGAACTCACACAATATGTACTCACTGATAAGTGGATATTAGCCCACGAACTAGAATACACAAGATATAAGATTCAATTTGCTAAACACATTAAACTCAAGAAGAACGAAGACCAAAGTGTGGACACTTTGCCCCTTCTTAGAATTGGGAACAAAACACCAATGGAAGGAGTTACAGAGACATAGTTTGGAGCTGAGAAGAAAGGATGGCCCATCTAGAGACTGCCATTTCCAGGGATCCTTCCCATAATCAGCCTCCAAACGCAGACACCATTGCATACACTAGCAAGATTTTGCGGAGATATAGCTGTCTCTTGTGAGATTATGCCAGGGTCTAGCAAACACAGAGGTGGATGCTCACAGTCAGATATTGGATGGATCACAGTGCCCCCAATGGAGGAGCCACAGAAAGTACCTAAGGAGTTGGGGGAATCTGCAACCCTATATGTGGATCAACAAAATGAACTACCGAGTACACCCCAGAGCTCGTGTCTCTACCTGCATATGTATCATAAGATGGCCTACTCGGCCATCAGTGGGAAGAGAGTCCCATTGGTCATGCAAACTTTATCTGCCTCAGTACAGGGGAACATGAGGGCCAAGAAGTGGGAGTGGGTATGTGGGGGAGTTGGTGGGGAAGCAGATGGGGGACTTTTGGGATAGCATTGGAAATGTAAATGAAATAAATACGTAATTAAAATCAAAGAAGCACCTAAAGAAATATTCAACATCCTCAGTCATCAAGGGAATGCAAATCAAAATGATACTGTGGTTCTACCTCATACCAGACAGAATGGCTAAGGTCAAAAATTCATGTGACAGCAGGCACTGGTGAGCATGTGCAGAATGAGGAACACTCCTCCATTTCTCTAAGATTGTAAACAGGTACAACCACTCTGGAATCATTCTGATGCTTCCTCAGGCAATTAGAAATAGTCATACTTGAGGACCGAGCCATAGCACTCCTGGTCATATAACCAAAAGATGCTCCTACACATAAGAAGGACACATCCTATACATATAACAAGGACACATGCTCCACTATGTTCATAGCAGCCTTATTTATAATAGCCAGAAGATGGAAACAAATAAGATGTCCCTCAAAAGAGGGATAGATACAGAAAAGGTAGTACAATTACACAGTGAAGTACTACAGAGCTAGTAAAAACAATGACTTTATGAAATTCACAGGCAAATGGATGGAACAAGAAAATTTCATCCTGAATGAGGTAACACAGTCACAAAAGAACACACATGGTATATACTCACTGATAAGTGGGTATTAGGTAAAAAGATTGAAATGCCCATGATACAACTTACAGACCATGCAAAGCTCAAGAAGTAGGATGACCAAGTGTGGATTCTTCACTCCTATATAGTAGTGGGAGCAAAATAATCACAGGAGGTACAGGGTGAAAAGTATTTGGGAGAAAGAGAGAAGGGGAAAAGAAAAAAGGGGCAGAATCAAGTGTGAGGGGAGATGGGGGAGATATACAAAGGATCAATAAATTAATGAGAGGTGGGTAGCAAGGGGAGGTGAGAAACTGGGGGTAGCCAACAGAAAGTCCCTGATGCCAGGAAAGCAAAAGGCTCTTAAGACAAAACTGTGATGACATTAGCTGAAATGCCCAACCAAGGGGAGAGAGCAGTAGAGACCAAATCCAGAGGTTAGGAATGGCCACCAGTTGAGGGTTGGATCCACCCCCACCCCTTCTCAAATTTTTGCCCAGAATTTCTTCTGTCTAAAGGAAATGCAGGGATAAGAGTAGAGCAGAAAATGAAGGAAAGGCCATCCAGAGACTCTCCGACCTGGAGATCCATTCCATATGCAGTCAACAATCCCAGTCACTATTGCTGATGTCAAGAAGTGCCTGCTTACAGGAAACAGTTATGGATGTCTCCTGAAAGACACAATGAGAACCTGACTGATACAGTTGCAAATGTTTGCAGGCAACCATTGGATGAGTACAGGAACCCCAGTGGGGGAGTTGAAGAAATACCAAAGGAGCTGAAGGGATTTGCAACTCCATAGGAGGAGTAGTGATATCAACCAACTAGACACCCCAAAACTCACAGGAACTAAAACACCAACCAAAGAATACATATGGAGAGACCCATGGCTCCAGCTGCATATATAACAGAGGGTGGCCTTATCCTGCATCAATGGGAGGGGAGGAACTAAGTTCCGTGAAGGCTTGACGCCATTCCTTAAGAAAAAGTTAGGGCAGTAAGGTGGGTGGATGGGTGGGCATACACCCTCATAAAATCAGAAGGGAGGGGATTGTGCTGTGGGGGTTTGAAGGGGAAATAAGAATGAGGATAACATTTGAAATGCAAATAAATAAAATAAGCAATAATTATTAATAAAACATACATATACATAGAAATAAAATAAATGAATAGATCTAAAAGTAAATAACTGAAGAAAGTGAGAAATTATTTGACTAAAAAGGCATAAAGGTATTGGGAAGGCATAAAGGAATAAAGGAAATATGAAGCTTATGTCAGAAATTTGAAAGAAAAATATCATTCTTGAGTTGTAAATTGAGCATGACACAGAATGTCTTGAAGGGACAAGAATGTGGATTGAACTGAGGAATGAGTCAGTGGCCAGATGGGTGACAGACATGGGCCATGGAGGTGCAGATACCAGCAAAGTACATGCTACATTTGAGTCATTGTGCCAAAATGAAACACTCAATAATGTACGGTAATGTACAGGAAATAATAATTATTAAACAAAAATTATTTTAAAAAATTGAACTACTGAAAATTTCATTTGCTCACTGGAAAAACAAATTGACTCTGTATCCTTATGAAAGATTGCTCCATTATCATTCCTCTACATAAAAAGTTTCTGCACTCTGAATTTATCAGAGATTCAGCAGTCATACACAGGAAAAACAGTGACTTTTACATAATGCAGAAATATACAATGCAAAACACTAAACTTGTTTGTGTCACTCAGTATTAAATTGGAGCATATCATCGCCCAAACTGAAGAACTGTCTATATAAACTCTGCTCGTTTTCAGTCCAAATCCAATGAAACAGGTTCATAAGTGTACAATATTCAGTAAATTCTCAGATTGTCACTGTTGACTCTAGACTGCAACCAAATATACATGGGTAGAAAGAATGTATAGGAAAAGTTTACACATTGAACCACAGTGTCCCGTCATAGTCACTACTTGTTTCTAAGATATTTAATAGCTATTTGTAAATAAGATTCCTTAACAGCCACTACCTCAATGTAAAATGACAAAAAGCAATGTAGGAAAACAAATATGATGTAGAATAGATGCTCAGCCTAGGATATTAAGTTGAAAAAAATTGAGCACGTGGGAGGGACATAATGGTTTGGAACTCAAATATTAACGTGACTTTTTCATTAATAATTAATTTTTGGAAAGTCGAGTGACTTTTCGTTTCATTGGAAATAAAGAACAAAATATCGCATATTTTATGGGTCTTGTTGAGCCTTTAAAACTCAATCTTTACCATGTAAATTAACGGTGGATATGTGAAGAAATGTATGATTTCAGATAGAGCTGGATTACATATACTTTGGATTTGATCTGTTTATAGATTCTCAAGATAATGGAAGCACAGGTCTTGTTTAGATATTTCTGTCACTTAGTGACATAGTCCACACTCTACATGGTCTTTGGATCCCAGTGACTATAAACATGAGTCTGTGTTTCCCTGACTTGGACTGTGTAATAAAGTATACTGTATGTCCTCAGTAGCTCCAGTTTTGATATTACTGGATGTCTCACTGTGAATAATGTGATACAATCCACTGACATCATTTCTAACTGTGTTCACATAATCAGATTGTTGAAACTTTTCAAGGACTAAATTTGAACACAGGGGCTTCCTTCCACAGATTCACAAACATGAATGATATCATGGAGACTGAGTATGAATTATCCTCCTAAGTATTTACCTACATGTGTTTATTACATGGGCTGTGGACACCAGTTGCAGAAGAAAGTATTTAAGTTTCTTCCAGGGCTCAGGAGAAACCTGAAAATAAAATGAGTCATGAATATGCAATAAACCTCACCTTTGCACAAAGAAATAAAAGCTGGTAGAAATCTGATGTGCTGATATGCATGGCACTTCAAAATCCGCACTGCCCAAGTTTAAGGCAGGAAAAATATGTTCATTTTCATGGGAGTCTTCTTCCTCCTTAATATTACACTTCTCATGGCCAATTTCATTGATCCCAGGTGCTTTTGGAGAATAAATTTGGATGAAATAACGGATGAATATTTGGGATTATCTTGTACTTTCATCCTGGCAGCAGTTCAGACACCCACTGAAAAAGATTATTTCAACAAGACTCTTAATGTTCTGTAAGTAAATTTGTATTTTAAATTGAAATGAGAACATCAATATTTCTTCAGTGCTTTGAGGATGAAGATTAGGCAAATTCTTGAGTCTTCTGTCCTGGTGCTAAGTCTGAAAAACAACCTTAAATCTTTTACAGATTTAATCCAATTTTCTCCATTTAATTAATCCAGTGGAGGTTTTGTTTTTCCTCCAGGTGGCTTCTAATATAAAGGTTGGAAGCTTTGGAATAAAGGAATATCTACATTGATCTTTAACATAAAGCCCTCCTTTTGATACTTTATATTGCACTCTAGACAGAGATGACTTATTGAAATTGATCCTTTAATATTGCATTATGTTTTATCCAAAGTACATGTAAATAAATGGTCATGAATTCTGCTGACAGTCCTTCCATAAGTCTGCTGCTCCAGTAATATTCATGGCACATATAGTTGTCAAAAACTGTACATACATACAAGCTTACTGTCTCAAAGTCATTGTATGTGGTCACTTATTCACTTCTAAACCTTCATCAGTTTTGGAAAGAGAAGATACCTGGACTCAGAAATTCCTATTTCATATGAATGCCTTTGTATGTATATGAGCAAGGAATATTTTGCTCATTAGGGGTCAAGACTTCGAAGTATTTTAAAAGATAAAGTCCAAGAGCACTGTGGCTTCGTACTTCACACTATTTATGTACATTCACTGGCTTTTATGTTTTGCAAAGTTCAATTGGGCACTCTCTCTTTAGAGTAAACCATATTTGGAACATATGGAATCCAATGATATGATTACATTCTTTGAATAAGCAGGCTATCAATAAGAGTGGTGACTGCTTATTTCACTTATCACTGGCATGGGTGACAATTGTATTGTGGGATAGTTGGAATGTTTGAGGACAGTGTTACAGGAGCTTTCTATTAGTTTTTTGTCATTATTTAAGAAAAATGTCTTCTCCATTCATGTATGAGTTGGTTAATCTCTGACCTTTTAAAATATCTAAATCTTGTGGGACTTATTTCAATAATTTTAGTAAATATTAGTGCATATGTTACCAACTTGGTATCAATACCAATTTTTGTGGATTGCTGATCATTGTTTTAAAACACAGCCTTTAGAAAACTAGGCTACACAGACATCTTAAGTAACTGATGTTTCCTAAATTTCAGTTATAGGTAGTAGTTTGAGCATTGCACAACTTCTACTCTCAAATTTATTTTGTATATTAGTAAAACATTAATTGAGATTTGTGTGTGTGTATGTGTGTGTGTGTGAGGTAGTAAAGAATAATAAAATGACCTATTTTATAGGGTATAGAATGAAAACACAAGAGTTGTATAATTTTTAGTGAAAGACTGTATTTACTTCACTCTAATCATTAAATATGTAGGTGTACATATATTGTTCATTGATAAAATTATATGAAATGACAAGGATAAAACAGGAGATACTATTTTTTTCATAAACATAAATGAAACCAATGTGGTATTATTCCATTCCCATGGTCTAGTGGTCCACTTTTTTTTTTTTACAAATACAATGAATATATCATATAAATTTACACAAAAAAGCTCTTCTATATTATAAGCATATAATACTGGCATATACAAATATCACGGATATTTCCTTATTTTCCTAGTTCTCAGTAGGATACTAGTACTGTTTTAGTGTAATGACAAAGGTTGTCAAAGATGTTTCCTAGAAATTAATTTATAATGAATAAAATACCCAGAGTGAATATATCACATTTCTTTGCAATTAGGAAGTAGGAGAATGATACATTAGTGGTGGGACAAGCCCTTAATCTCTGCACTAAACACCTGTCACTGCTGCATATCTGTGCATTTGAATTGAGGATAGTCTACAGGAAAGTATCTTATAGAACATTTGGATGTATTGCAATCTTATAACCTAAATAGTCCTTGCTCAAATACATACAAACTTATATATTGACATGTATCAATTACCAAATTCATTTTTGATATTTGAATTTAATTAAAAATAAAACTTTAGAAAATATTTTATTTCAATAAAAGATTGAAAAAATAACAGCATGAGGATAGATATGAAGGGATGTGTCAAGAATTTTGACCTCTAATTGTAAATGATTATAAGTACAGGAATCAAATGTTGCTGAAGAGAGAGACCGTTATGCATTAATAAATCATGGTTTCATTTATTTATATATTTATTTATTTATTTATTTATTTCTCTCTTTCTTTCTTCCTTTTTTTCTTTCCTTCTCTCTTTCTTTCGTTCTTTCTTACTTTTTTCTATTTTCTTTTTCTTTTCTTTCTTTTTTTTTTTTTGAGATAGGGTTTCTCTGTATAGCTCTGGCTCTCCGGGAACTCACTTTGTAGACCAGGCTGGCCTCAAACTCAGAAATCCACCTGCTTCTGCATCCCAAGTGCCGGGATTAAAGGAGAATGACACCACTCCTGGCTATGGTTTCATTTCCTTAACCAATTCAGTTAATTTCACGAGAAAATATCATGAACTCAGTGGCTCTAATAACAAATACATTTATTGCTCAATAATTTCAAAATGAAGACATGATCAGAATTACTGTTTTGTCAATATCTGTGGTTATCTCTTTTCCTTCTGATCAAGCACTCAAAAACAAAAATGGAAATTATCTCTGTGGATGAGGTCAATACCATCTCTTAATTATGGGACCAACACTGTCATAAATTTTTAAAGTGCTTTCTATTTTCCAGGTCCATCTGTCAATCCAATCTTATAACAAAAGCCATTTGTTCCCGTCTTTAGATGTCAGATGCAGAAACTTCCAGTATAGTGTAGTGCTTCTATTGAGTACAAATGCTCATGTATAATCATCTGTCCATAATAAACACTGTATTCTTTTACAGAAAAACAACTAAAAACCACAAATATGCTTTGGCATTGGTGTTTGCAATGGATGAAATCAACAGAAATCCTGATCTTTTACCAAATATGTCTTTGATTATAAGATACACTTTGGGCCTTTGTGATGGAAAAACTGTAACACCTACACCATATTTATTTCATAAAAAAAAACAAAGCCCTATTCCTAATTATTTCTGTAATGAAGAGACTATGTGTTCATTTCAGCTTTCAGGACCCAAGTGGGATGTATCTTTAAGTTTCTGGATGTACCTGGACAGCTTCTTATCTCTGCGTGTGAGTTATCATTGGCCAGGAATTCTTAACATCATGTATTTTGGGGGGACTTTGATAGCTATTAAGAAAGTTAATGGATGTGGTTGGACTTATGCTTATGTCAATCTAGGTAGTTCCAGGATACTTACTATTTAGAAACATGATAGGACTTCTGCTAGAGGCTACCACCAGAAGTTGACAAATACCAGCACGGAGGAATAGAAGAGGCCATGGAGAATTGAGTCTGGCATGATGGAAGAGAGAATCTTACAGCCTTGACTGACTGTCAGTCAGAATGCTTCATTATTTATACCAAAATCAGCAAGCAGAGATTGGTTCATGCTGTTCCAAAACTTAGAGCTTATTATTTCTGTCCCCAGATAGGAGTTATCTTCATCTTGGTCATAAGATTAAATTATCATTGGTAAACTATGAAATAACAGAATTATGGTCACGTTATAAGTTTAGTCATCAGAGATAAACTGTGATGGAACAGAAATAAATTTTAACAACATTTTCTCTATAACTTACCTTTTAACTATCTGGAGTATTTTTTTTGTAAAGGCATAAAATACCATTCTTAATCTGGCAACTCATTACATTTCAGTAGTACTAGAAAGGATGAAAAGCTCCAAACCGGTCTGTGGAGTTAGTCATTTGACTACCTGTGATTGTATGTCGAACTATTAAAAGTCAGAATTTAAATTGACATTAGATCGCTGGCAAAAATTTCACACCCATAGTGCTATACCTTTAATAAGTCATTTTCTTTAATAATATGATGACATTATTAAAGTAATTAATTTAAATTATTATATTATTATCAGTATATAATATTATTATAAACCTTGTAGAATTTATTGCTATGTTTCATCTTGTTTTTTTTTCTTTTGCTTCCACACCGTAAGATACAAGATTAGAACTTCACAAGTGAACTTTTCTAAGAAAGAGGAGTTATGGGGTTCCAATACCTTGTTCTTCCATATTTTTCCATATGAAAAATTTTGCATCATTATAAGACACTTTTTTTTGGTATGATCCTTAATTTCTTTCTTTCTTTTTTTATTAGGTATTTTCCTCATTTACATTTCCAATGCTATCCCAAAAGTCCCCTATTCACCCATTACCACTTTTTGGCCCTGGCATTCCCCTGTTCTGGAGCATATAAAGTTTGCAAGTCCAATGGGCCTCTCTTTCCATTGATGGCCTACTAGGCCATATTTTGATACATGTGCAGCTAGAGACAAGAGCTCCGGGGTATTGGTTAGTTCATAATGTTGCTCAACCTATAGGGTTGCAGATCACTTTAGCTCCTTGGGTGCTTTCTCTAGCTCCTCCATTGGGGGTCCTATGATCCATCCAATAGCTGACTCTGACCATCCAATTATGTATTTGCTAGGTCCCTGCATAGTTTCACAAGAGACAGCTATATCAGGGTCCTTTCAGCAAAATCTTGCTAGTGTATGCAATGGTGTCAGCATTTGGAGGCTAATTATGGGACGGATCATGGATATGGCAGTCTCTAGATGGTCTGTTCTTTTGTCTCTGCTCCAAACTTTATCTCTGTAACTCCTTCAATGGGTGTTTTGTTCCCAATTCTAAGAAGGGGCAAACTGTCCATATTTTGGTCTTCATACTTCTTCAGTTTCATGTGTTTTGCAAATTGTAACTTATTTCTTGGGTATTCTAAGTTTCTGGGCTAATATCCACTTATCAGTGAGTACATATCATTTGAGTTCTTTTGTGATTGGGTTGCCTAAATCAAGATAATGCCCTACCAGTCCAACCATTTGCCTAATAATTTCATAAATTCATTCTTTTTAATAGCTGTGTATTACTCTATTGTGTAAATGTACCACATTTTCTGTATCCAATCCTCTTTTGAGGGACATCTGGGTTCTTTCCAGTTTTTGGCTATTATAAATAAGGCTGCTATGAATATAGTGGAGCTTGTGTCTTTCTTACTAGTTGGAACATCTTCTGGATATATACCCAGGAGAGGTATTGTGGGATCCTCCGGTAGTACCATGTCGAATGTTCTGAGGAACCAACAGACTGATTTCCAGAGTGGTTGTACAAGCCTGCAATCCCACCAACAATGGAGGAGTGTTCCTCTTTCTCCACATCCACGCCAGCATCTGCTGTAACATCAATTTTTGACCTTAGCCATTCTGACTGGTGTGAGATGGAATCTCAGGGTTGTTTTGATTTGCATTTCCCTGATGATTAAGGATGTTTAACATTTTTTTGGTGTTTCTCATCCATTCGGTATTCCTCAAGTGAGAATACTTTATTTAGCTCTGAGCCCCATTTTTTAATGGGGTTATGTGATCTTCTGGAGACCACCTTCTTGAGTTCTTTATATATATTGGATATTAGTCCCCTATCTGATATAAGATAGGTAAAGATTCTTTTCCAGTCTGTTGGTGGCCTTTTTGTCTTATTGACGGTGTGTTTTACCTTACAGAAGCTTTGCAGTTTCCTGAGGTCCCATTAGTCAATTCTCGATCTTACAGAACAAGCCATTGTTTTCTATTTAGGAAGTTTTCCCCTGTGCCCATATCTTCGAGGCTTTTCACCACTTTCTCCTCTATAAGTTTCAGTGTCTCTGGTTTTATGTGGAGCTCCTAGATCCACTTAGATTTGACCTTAGTACAAGGAGATAGGAATGGATCAATTCGCATTCTTCTACATAATAACCACCAGTTGTGCCAGCACCATTTGGTGAAAATGCTGTCTTTTTTCCACTGGATGGTTTTACGTCCCTTGTCGAAAATCAAGTGACCATAGGTGTGTGGGTTCATTTCTGGGTCTCCAATTCTATTCCATTGCTCTACTTGTCTGTCACTATAACAGTACCATGCAGTTTTTATCACAATTGCTCTGTAGTACAGCTTTAGGTCAGGCATGGTGATTCCACCAGAGGTTCTTTTATCCTTGAGAAGAGTTTTTGATATCCTAGGTTTTTTGCTTTTCCAGATGAATTTACAAATTGCTCTTTCAAATTCCTTGAAGAATTGAGTTGGAATTTTGATGGGGATTGCACTGAATCTGTAGATTGCTTTTGGCAAGATAGCCATTTTTACAATGTTGAGCTAGGTAATCCATGAGATGGGAGAACTTTCCTTCTTCTGAGACCTTCTTTAATTTCTTTCATCAGAGACTTAAAGTTCTTATCATACATATCTTTCATTTCCTTAGTTAGAGTCATGCCAAGGTATTTTATATTATTTGTGACAATTGAGAAGGGTGTGGTTTCCCTAATTTCTTTCTCAGCCTGTTTATTCTTTGTGTAGAGAAAGGCCATTGACTTGTTTGAGTTAATTTTATATCCAGCTCCTTCACTGAAGCTATTTATCAGGTTTAGGAGTTCTATGGTGAAATTTTTAGTGTCACTTATATATATTATCATATCATCTGCAAAAAGTGATAATTTAACTTCTTTTCCAATTTGTATCCCCTTGATCTCCTTTTGTTGTCAAATTGCTCCGGCTAGGACATCAAGTACAATGTTGAATAGGTAGAGAGAAAGTGGGAAGCCTTGTCTTGTCCCTGATTTTAGTGGGATTGCTTCCAGCTTCTCACCATTTACTTATCTGTTGGCTATTGGTTTGCTGTAGATTGCTTTTATCTTGTTTAGGTATGGGCCTTGAATTCCTAATCTTTCCAAGACTTTTATCATGAATCGGTGTTGTGTTTTGTAAATGCTTTCTCCTCATCTAAGGAGATGATGATGTGGTTGTTGTCTTTGAGTTTGTTTATCTAATAGATTACATTGATGGATTTCCATATATTAAACCATCCCTGCATCCCTGGAATGAAACCTACTTGGTCAGGATGGATGATTGTTTTCATGTGTTCTTGGATTTGTTGAGCGAGAATTTTATTGAGTATTTTTGCATCGATATTCATAAGGGAAATTGGTCTGAAGATCTCTACCTTTGTTGGATCTTTCTGTGGTTTAAGTATCAGAGTAATTGTGGATTCATCAAATGAGTTTGGTAGAGTACCTTCTACTTCTATTTTGTGGAATAGTTTTGCAGAACTGGAATGAGGTCTTCTTTGAAGGTCTGATAGAACTCTGCACTAAACTCATAAGGTCCTGGGCTTTTTTTTGGTTGGGAGACTATTAATGACTGCTTCTATTTCTTTAGGGGATATGGGAATGTTTAGATCTTTGACTTGATCCTGGTTTAACTTTAGTACCTGATATCTGTCTAGAAACTTGTCCATTTCATCCAGGTTTTCCAGTTTTCTTGAGTATAGCATTTTGTAGAAGGATCTGATGGTGTTTTGGATTTCTTCAGGATCAGTTGTTATGTCTCCCTTTTCCTTTCTGAATTTGTTAATTAGGATGCAGTTCCTGTGCCCTCTAGTGAGTCTGGATAAGGGTATATCATTCTTGTGGATTTTCTCAAAGAACCAGCTCCTCATTTGGTTGATTCTTTAAATAGTTCTTGTTTCCATTTGGTTGATTTTGCCCCTGAGCTTGATTATTTTCTGCCATCTTGTCCACTTGGGTGAATTTGCTTCCTTTTTTCTAGAGCTTTTAGGTGTGTTGTCACGCTGCTAGTGTGTGCTCTCTCCAGTTTCTTTTTGGAGGCACTCAGAGCTATGAGTTTCCCTCCTTCAAATGCTTTCATTGTGTCCTAAAAGTATGGTTATGTTGTGGCTTCATTTTAATTAAACTCTAAGAAGTCTTTAATTTCTTTCTTTATTCCTTCCTTGACCAAGGTATCGCTGAGAAGAGTGTTGTTCATTTTCCACGTGAATTTTGGCTTTCCAATATTTATGTTGTTACTGAAGTACAGCCTTAGTCCATTGTGGTCTGATAGGATGCACGGGACAATTTCAATATTTTTGTATCTGTTGAGGCCTGTTTTGTGACCAGTTATATGGTCAATTTTGGAGAAGGTACCATGAGGTGCTGAGAAGAATGTATATCCTTTTGTTTTAGGATTAAATGATCTGTAGATATCTGTTAAGTCCATTTTTTTCATAAATTCTGTTAGTTTGACTATGTCCCTGTTTAGTTTCTGTGTCCACGATGTGTCCATTGATGAAAGTGGTGTGTTGAAGTCTCCCACTATTATTGTATGAGTTGCAATGTGTGCTTTGAGATTTACTAAAGTTAATTTAATGAAAGTGGCTGCCCTTACATTTGGAGCATAGATATACAGAATTGAGAGTTCTCCTTGAAGAATTTTAACTTTGATGAATATGAAGTGTCCCTCCTTGTCTTTTTTGATAACTTTAGTTTGGAATTCAATTTTATTCGATATTAGAATGGCTACTCCAGCTTGTTTCTTCAGACCATTTGCTTGAAAAATTGTTTTCCAGCCTTTTACTCTGAGGTAGTATCTGTCTTTTTTCCCTGAGATGGGTTTCCTGTAAGCAGCAGAATGTTGGGTCCTGTTTTTGTAGCCAGACTGTTAGTCTATGTCTTTTTATTGGGGAATTGAATCCATTGATATTAAGAGATATTAAGGAAAAGTAATTGTTGCTTCCTATTATTTTTGGTTTTAGAGTTGGCATTCTGTTCATGTGACTGTCTTCTTTTTGGTTTGTTGAGGGATTACTTTCTTGCTTTTTCTAGGGTGTGGTTTCTGTCCTTGTATTGCTTTTCCTCTGATATTATCCTTTGAAGGGCTGGATTCGTGGAATGGTTATGTGTGAATTTGGTTTTGCCTTGGAATGCTTTGGTTTCTCCATCTATGGTAATTGAGAGTTTGGCTGGATATAGTAGCCTGGGCTGGCATTTGTGTTCTCTTAGTGTCTGTATAACATCTGTCCAGGATCTTCTGGCTTTCATAGTCTCTGGTGAAAAGTCTGGTGTAATTCTGATAGGCCTGCCTTTATTTGTTACTTGACCTTTTTCGCTGACTGATTTTAATATTCTATCTTTATTTAGTGCATTTGTTGTTCTGATTATTATATGTCAATGGAATTTCTTTTCTGGTCCAGTCCAGTAGGCTTCCTGCAGGTTCATGGGATTCTCTTTCTTTAGGTTTGGGAAGTTTTCCTCTATTATTTTGTTGGAGATATTTGCTGGTCCCTTAAGTTGAAAATCTTCATTCTCATCTACTCCTATTATCCGTAGGTTTGGTCTTCTCAGTGTGTCCTCGTTGTTCCGTATTTTTCCACATGAAGATGTTTAAATCATTATAATCGCTTTTTTTTGAAGTTATATTTTATTTATTTATTTATTTATTCCATTTTTTAATTAGGTATTTAGCTCATTTACATTTCCAATGCTATACCAAAAGTCCCCCATACCCACCCACCCCCACTCCCCTACCCACCCACTCACCCTTTTTGGCCCTGGCGTTCCCCTGTACTGGGGCATATAAAGTTTGCGTGTCCAATGGGCCTCTCTTTCCAGTGATGGCCAACTAGGCCATCTTTTGATACATATGCAGCTAGAGTCAAGAGCTCCGAGGTACTGGTTAGTTCATAATGTTGTTCCACCTATAGGGTTGCAGATCCCTTTAGCTCCTTGGGTTTTTTCTCCTAGCTCTCTGGCTAGGAATTTCATAAATTCATTCTTTTTAATAGCTGAGTAGTACTCCATTGTGTAGATGTACCACATTTTCTTTATCCATTCCTCTGTTGAGGGGCATCTAGGTTCTTTCCAGCTTCTGGCTATTATAAATAAGGCTGCTATGAACATAGTGGAGCATATGTCCTTCTTACCAGTTGGGGCATCTTCTGGATATATGCCCAGCATAGGTATTGCTGGATCCTCCGGTAGTACTATGTCCAAATTTCCGAGGAACCGCCAGACTGATTTCCAGAGTGGTTGTGAAGCAAATTCACCCAAGAGGAGTAGAAGGCAGGAAATAATCAAACTCAGGGGTGAAATCAACCAAGTGGAAACAAGAAGAACTATTCAAAGAATTAACCAAACGAGGAGTTGGTTCTTTGAGAAAATCAACAAGATAGATAAACCCTTAGCTAGACTCACTAGAGGGCACAGGGACAAAATCCTAATTAACAAAATCAGAAATGAAAAGGGAGACATAACAACAGATCCTGAAGAAATCCAAAACACCATCAGATCCTTCTACAAAAGGCTATACTCAACAAAACTGGAAAACCTGGACGAAATGGACAAATTTCTGGACAGATACCAGGTACCAAAGTTGAATCAGGATCAAGTTGACCATCTAAACAGTCCCATATCCCCTAAAGAAATGGAAGCAGTTATTGATAGTCTCCCAGCCAAAAAAAGCCCAGGACCAGACAGGTTTAGTGCAGAGTTCTATCAGACCTTCAAAGAAGATCTAATTCCAGTTCTGCACAAACTATTTCATAAAATAGAAGTAGAAGGTACTCTACCCAACTCATTTTATAATCGCTTTTTAAAGTGGACAAAATACCATTCAATCTAACTTCATTTCTATATATTTTCCTCAGGATGTACAACTTATGAATCCCAATTATTTTGCACCAGAATTACCTGGGTATATATTAAGAACAGTTTTTCTAATCCAATTTGCTGCTAACACTTTTAGGCTGCAAAATCTAGTTTACATTTTTACAAATACTTTGATCTTATTGTCTGTTTCCTGGGGAGGCACAGAGGCAGACATTGCCAGAGTAATTCAGAACAAAACCTAAAAAGAAGATCTTGGCAGCTTTATGTGAGTCACAACATCTAGTGTACAATATTACTTTCAAGTAGGACAATATAAAAATATCTCTTCCAAATGCTGTATCAGTATTATGTACAGGACTCTACTCTTCATTTTAGTAGTTTTATGGATTATGGCATGAAAGTCTTTTTAATAAATATTAATCAAATATCCCCAAATTGTAAAAGTATAAAAATCCCTTCAAACATTTGAAACAGAGATATCAAGACTAAAACTGAAAGACAGAAAGGCAGTCATTATAACATCTGAATACATTTGTAACATCTTTGTCAAACAGCTATGCTTGCTGTTCCCATCAGAACTGGATGTGCCAGGCTTCCACGTTTGCTCATTTGAATCAGAGAGAAAAAGTCACAGGTAATCAACTGTTTGCAGGTAAATATGATTACAAGTGTTTTTACATGCACCACACCTCATGCTGCTCTCTGTGTTTTAGATCCTTCAGCTTACCTATGGACCTTTCTATTCTATCTTCAGTGATGATGAACAATATCCCTATCTCTATCAGATGGCCCCAAAGGACACATCTCTAGCATTGGCAATGGTCTCCTTCATACTTTATTTGAAATGGAACTGGATTGGCCTTGTCATCCCAGATGACGATCAAGGAAACCAATTTCTTTTAGAGTTGAAGAAACAGAGTGAAAACAAGGAAATTTGCTTTGCCTTTGTGAAAATGATCTCTGTTGATGATACTTCATTTCCACATAAAACTGAAATGGACTACAACCAAATTGTGATGTCATCCACAAATGTTATTATCATTTATGGAGAAACACGCAATTTCATTTATTTGATCTTCAGAATGTGGGAACCTCCCATTTTACAGAGAATATGGATCACCACAAAACAATTGAATTTCCCTACCAGGAAGACAGACATAAGTCATGGCACATTCTATGGATCACTTACTTTTCTACCCCACCATGGTGAGATTTCTGGCTTTAAAAAGTTTGTACAGACATGGTTCCATGTCAGAAACACAGATTTATATTTAGTAATGCCAGAGTGGAACTATTTTAACTATGTAAGCTCAGCATCCAATTGTAAAATACTGAAGAACAATTCATCTGATGCCTCATTTGATTGGCTAATGGAACAGAAGTTTGACATGACCTTTAGTGAGAATAGTCATAACATATACAATGCTGTGCATGCCATAGCCCATGCCCTCCATGAGATGAATCTGCAACAGGCTGATAATCAGGCAATAGGCAATGGAAAAGGAGCCAGTTCTCACTGCTTGAAGGTAAAAGTTTCTTCTATTGGCCGAGGTTTGGTATCTTCAATTGCATAGTTGTTTAGAGTCTTTCAGATGCCCAGACATAAAGAAATAAGAAATATTTTCCAAAATAGATAGGTTTCCCGAACATTTTACCTTAACAAAAGCAAATCTATAGATTGTTATGAATGTGATTGAAAAAAGAAATCACAGATTAGCAATGAAAATGTTTGGTTTTATACAGAGCAAACAAATATCTATTAGCATGCCCCTTCTAATATTGGATATAAAAAGTCTTTCCTCATTAAATTTCTCCATGATTAGAAGATGAGTTTTTATTTATATTTGTCAATTATATGGAAATCATTTGGAGGAATTATTTTCATTAGTGTAATCCAGTGATTCTGCAAAGAGTGTAGGCTCTGGAGAACATTCTGGGTTTTCTGAGAGTAACTAAACAAGAAATAGTGTTGGTATTCATTTCTGTCTGTAGAAATATGTTTATATGTGTGAATGTATGCTTCTCACTGAGTATATGTATATTTTCTACTCTTTCTGTGTATCTGCATTCATATTTGTGTTACTTTCAACATATATGTTTATCTCTCTGTATGAAAGTGGAATTGAGCAACAATTATTTCTATGTAGGAATTTCTTTCTATAAGTGTTTGTTTATATATGTGTGTATGTTTCTTTGGGGTTTTGATAGAGTAGGTTTCATTGTGTACAATGTATGTATTTTGTAAGTGTTTATAAGTACTTATATGGATTTGTACCTGCTTTACTATGTATGTGTCTGCCTATTTCTTTGTACTTGGCAAGGCCTTTGCCTTCCTTTTTGTCTTTAGGTGTGAATATAAAACTCTCTGTGTGTCAATATTATTCATGGCTGTTCCTTATATATTTATACCACTCCCCGTGTTTTGCTGTCAGCCTCCCTCCCTCTCTCTCTCTCTCTCTCTCTCTCTCTGTGTGTGTGTTTGTGTGTGTGTGTGTGTGTGTGTTTGTGTGAGTGTGTGTGTGTATGTCTGTATGTCTGTATGTGTAGTTGTATGTGTGCCAGTGTATTATTTTGTGTGATTTCATATCTGTCTTTTTATTTGAGTGGATATGATTGTCACTTATGTGAATGAATATTTACATATGTGTGTCAACATGTACGTATATTTGTTTGTAAATGAATGTATAGATGTATTATATGTGTGACATGGAAAAGATGTGAGCCACTCTAGGTGTCTGTGTGTATATTCGTGTGTTTGTGTGCGTGTGTTTGGTGTGTGTGTGTGTGTGTGTGTGTGTGTGTGTGTTTGTGTGTGTGTGTGTGTGTGTGTGTGTTGCATACCTGTGTTTGGATCTGCATTTTTCACTGTGTTTGGAATTCTTCACTGAGAAAACTGAAATTCTTGTAATATTCTGATAATTTCATTTATGCAATTGCATTTGTTGTAATTCCTCTCTTCCTTTCTTTCTTTAAATACATTTGCCTTTGCTATGAAATCAGAATGAATTTTATGACTTGAAGGAATGATACATACATTATAGTGCAATGCTTGTATTTTAGGTAAACTCCTTTCTAAGAAGGACCTGCTTCACTAATCCTCTTGGGGACAAAGTGTTTATGAAGCAAAGAGTAATAATGCAGGATGAATATGATATTATTCACTTTGGGAATCTCTCACAACACCTTGGGATTAAGATGAAGTTAGGAAAGTTCAGCCCATATTTACCACATGGTCGACACTCTCACTTATATGTAGACATGATTGAGTTGGCCACAGGAAGAAGAAAGGTAAGTGTGTGCTAGCTTACTGGTTTATAATACAGAGCAGTAAACAGTGTCAGATGAATACACGGCAACACATTGAAATGAACAATTTAGTCACATAAGGAACCAATTTCTAGTCTCCTGTATGATATTTCATTTTTCAGTTTTCACATTTTTACCAATTATTTGAAGATTTCAAACATGCATAAAATATACCTTTGTCATACCAGAACCATTTTTTGAAATTTAATAAATGAAAAAAACCTGTTTTTCACCAGTTTGATATTCTTTCCTTTAAATTAAACAAATTTTTCTTCACATAATTGCTCTAATGAAACAGTAATTTCCTCCCTTACCTTAAACTACTGGAACAGGTATTGGTATGAAATAGGCTAATGTTACAGTTATGAAACACCAGTAGTCATAATTGCTATCCCTTGTCATTATATCCAAAAGTGTTTACCATATAATAAAAGGACATTCAACACATTCACTAATGAACACAATTACAGAAAATCATATTCATAGAAACAAGACTTTTTAGTAAATTTAAAGATTCCATTCACTCTTTTACATAAGATGACCACAAGGTCAAAGGAACCTATAGACAGCACTAGAACAACAGAAAAAATAAAGGTTATTAACACACCTCAAGTACAGCAATAACAGCAACCAGACAAAATCATCAAATAATTTTCAGTTATAATTGAACTTTTTTGTTAACATTCTCTAAATGAAATCAAAGACAACAAAACTGGATTTTTTTAAGACATTCCTAAGTTGCCTGCAGAGGGTAGGAAGACACATTCATATACAAGAGGAGAACTTTTCTTTATTAAAAAATGGAGGAAAACAGTATAATGTTTAATAAGAGGGAAAAAGGTAATTCAAAAACAATATATTTGATGGATATGTGTGGAATAATTCTTTACAAAAACACCTACCAAAAGAACACCACACACAACAGAAAGATCATTCTCTGAGAACAGGGAGATTTTTTAAAATTTTAATTGTTTTATTGATTGAAAATAACTTGTATTTCTCACATAATATATCCTAATTACAGTTTCCATTCCTTCTATTGGGATATGAACAATTGTCAGTTTTACTGGCAAATATATCATAGTTAATATGCCTATTTCCTTTCCTTATTATCAGATCCTCTTTATGTCACTCATTAGAAAATGACAGGATTCTATGAGAGAATAATAAAATACAACAAGTTTAAACAAATCTAATCCATCATAATAGAACAAAATTTTCATAACACATTCTGGTACCTAGACATATGAAATTGAGCTAGATGAAAAGACCACGAAATACTATTTCATACCTCATACGAATAGTAGTGAATGAAGCATGAGTTAGTGATAGACAATTGAGTGACAGTTATTCCCAGTTTAGTACTAAGAATATTTTATTTTGAAAATATAATTCTAACTGTCAATTTGACAATCAGAACATCTGGAACTACTGATATAAATTATTTATTCCACATTTGCATGTGAACAAACATAAGAAGAAGCACCTATAAACTATTAATGTCAAACTGCAAAAGGAATTCCTTGGACAAAGTGATGTTATATATAAATGGGAATTCTACACAAACACCCTGAAATAGACTGTCCTTTTCAAAGCCAGCCAAAACATAAAAATCTGGTAGTCAAACACTGTTGGTACCTTCTTTTATCACTGATTAACCATAGCATAATTACCAAATACAAGGGACAGTAGGAAAATTTTTGTGACTCACAAATGCCCTGTTCTCCTACCTCGAAATTAATCTTATATAAACTGAATGTACTCAGGACAATGTGAAAATATAATCACATTGATATTTGAGCCCAAATGAGACCAACTCATTGATTCCACTTGTCTATTCAATCTATTGTAGACAGGATTTCTTGAGGTTTGTGGGATGAGACTAATTCTCAGCGTTGCTTGCAAACTAATCAGAGTTAATACACCTCCACAACTGCTGATAATCCTGGCTTGCTCATTCTTTTTTTCTACTTTGGATTTTTGTCAACTCTTTATCATTCACTCTGAAAATTGTTATTTTTGGAGCTGTGCTACTTATAAAATATTTAGGAAGCACTACATGGCAATAAATGAGTGTTAGATACTCCTCATATGTATCTATGTGGCGCAATGCATGAAAATATAAGTATCATTAATCGCAGTATACTTTAATACAAGTTTATATAATATTAAATATATGTATATATATATATATATGTATACACACACACACACACACACACACACACACACACACACACAAATTTATTATTTTTTACCTTTGTGCCTTGAATAGGGCCTGATATGTAGTACGGCTTTTATGGGGAAAATTTGCAATCATATTCCTAACATTCAACTGGTATAAAACAGACTAAAGCCAAAAAAAAAATCAAAAACAGAAAAATCAAAACAAAACAAAACAAAAAACTATATTTATTATCAGGCTGTCATGGAACTCATTCTGTAGACCATGATGGCCTCAAAATCAAAAATCTGCCTGCCTTTGCCTGCCAAGTGCTGGGATTAAAGGTGTGTGCCACCACTGCCCAGCTGCCTTTGACTTAATAAAAGTAAGACATATAAAGCCTTTACAAAAAAATAAAAATAAAAAATAAAAAAATACCTGCTCTTATTTTACTGTTGTTTATTATATTCTTAGAGTTGAAGATTGAACCTAGTATGTGTTAGGCTAAAAGCTACCCATGAATTATACTCCCATTTTTATTGTGATTTTGCTATTTGTGGCTTTTTTCAATTTTTTAAATAGGAGATTTAATTTATTTACATTTCAAATGTTACTCCTTTACCCTGTTTCCCTTCCACAAAGCCACTATACCATCCCCCCTTACCCTGTTTCTTTGAGGATGCTCTCCCACCCAACTACCCACTCCTTCCTCAGCACCTAAGCATCCCTCTACACTGGGGCATCAAGCCTTCACAGAACCAAAGGACTCCCCTCCAATTGTTGCCAGATAGGAAACTTTAACTCCTTCAGTCCTTCCCCTAACACCTCCATTGGGGTCCCTGTACTCAGTTCATTGGTTGAATGTGAGCATCCGTATTATTTCCATTAGACAGGAACAATTCTGGGTTAAAATTTTGTGGATGTGTGGGTGGCCCTATTCCTCAACTGGGGGCGGGGGGGCATGTATAACCTCTGGTTATGGTATCAACAGATTCTTCCTCCCGATTCTAGGATATTTCAGCTAATATCATCCCTGTGGGTTCCTGGGATTCTCTTGATTTCCTGGCATATGGGACTCTCTGGTTGCTACCCAAAGAACCCATCCCTGATTGCTATACACCTCTGTTCAATTTCCTGACCTGTGTACACATCTTCCATCTTCTACCATACCTGATTCTGCTCCTATTTCCCCCCTCCCCCTGTTTCCTTCCTCTAAGGGAGAATTTATTTCAGGGATGCAAGCATACTTCAATATATGCAGTTCCATTAAATGCAATAAAAGACAAAATATAGAATTACATTGTTTTCCAAAAGCCTTCAGAAATGGCTCTTAGACAACTCCAACATTAATTCAAAGATAAAGAAACAAAAATAGTGATAGAACAGCAGGAACCTATATTGATATTAGGACATTTTATTTCACAAAACTATTCACAATACTATAATACATGCAGAGAAAATTTTATCTATGAAAGTCAGAAAAAATGTCAGGTTGTTTTTGTGATTCATGTTTTCATCCAAGCACTTTAGAGACAAAATCTGAAAATCTCTGTCTGTTTCTTCCGAGTCTACCCTATATTGTGAGTCCAAAACAGCCATGTGTGATATGGAGACACTACCTTAATATAAATTATCATAAAGTACAAAAGTATGCAGACTTTCCATACTCCAACACAAAATAGTCTTTCAAATATAACAAAGGGTTAATATACAGTTAAAAAAAATGATGGGAGCCAGGCATGTTGGCACATACCTTTAATTCCAGCACTTGAGAGGCAGAGTCAGGCAGATTACTGAGTTCGAGGCCAGCCTGGTTTACAAAGAAAGTTCCAGGACAGCCAGGGCTATATAGAGAAACCCTGTCTCGAAAAAAAAAAATAAAGAAAGAAGGAAAGGAAGGAAGGAGGGAGGGAGGGAGGGAGGAAGGAAAGAAAGAAAGAAAGAAAGAAAGAAAGAAAGAAAGAAAGAAAGAGGGGAAGAGGGGAAAGAGGGAAAGAGTGAAAGAGGGAAAGAGTGAAAGAGGGAAAGAAAGAGGTAAAGAGGGAAAGAAAGAGGGAAAGAGGGAAAGGGAAAGGAAGGAAGGAAGGGAGCAAGGGAGCAAGCAAGAAAGAAGGAAAGAAAGAAAGAAAGAAAGAAAGAAAGAAAGAAAGAAAGAAAGGAAGGAAGGAAGGAAGGAAGGAAGAAAGGAAGAAAGGAAGAAAGAAAGAAAGAAAATGATGGACAGGGGAAATATATTCTGATATTTGATGGGAAAGTGTAAGACCCTTTTCAACAATATCAAAAATATAGAAAGAATTCTTCAAATCATCAATTAACTTTAAACAATCTAATATTTATCCAGCTTTTTCCAATATGTGAAGCCACTATAGAGCATTTTGACGTCATGGAATACTCCATATTCAAGGTCGCTACGGATTAATTTATCATCTCCAACCATATTAAACCAGTGTCTGCATACTCCACTATTTTTATATACATTTTCTCTTGCTTTGCAACAGTAATTTATTTGAGGTCATATTTGTTATCTGTGACTGAAGGATATATTTTTTCCTATTACAAATTTCTTCAAATACTAACTTGCTTCTCTGTTGATTTAATTAAACTTTGATAATAAGGAAAGTGAGGAGGAAGGTGTGACTTGACATATGCCTTATAGTTATAGAAAGACGGGTGTGGATATCAGGAAAAGAACTAAAGAATAGATTTTTTTCTTTATGATAAGGCAAGGCAAAATCTTTTAATATCAGTTTCCCAGAACATTTTTCTGATTCTCCCATTAGTGGAAAAACTGCCAACATTACTTTAGGCTGTTTTTTTTTTTTCCAAGAGATCTTAAAAGAACACTACTTACTGGATCAACTGTCCACAGTAAGATGGGCATTCTTATATCAATTACCAAAGAAGAAAATGCTTCAAAGATATGAGGACAGGCTAGTGTTGGCTGAGAAAATATTTCAATTAAGTTTCCTCTTTCCATAGCACTTAGTACCAAGTTGAAAATACTTAACTAAAAAACATCCGGTTGCAACTTCTGTAGTTTTCACATACAGCTCAATATCAGCTCTTTTTCCTAAATTACTAGACACTCAGATAATATGCAACATTTCTTCAATGCATTTCCAATATTCAGTTCTGGCCATTAAATAATGGACATTGTAAAATGTCAATCAGGGGCCTGGTGGTGGTGGCACACACCTTTAATCCCAGGACTTGGGAGGCAGAGGCAGGTGGATTTCTGAGTTTGAGGCCAGACTGGTCTACAAAGTGAGTTCCAGGACAGCCAGGGCTACACAGAGAAACCCTGCCTCAAAACACACTCACAAAAAAGACCAAACAAATAAATGTCAATCAGATTGTGTGAATGAAATGAGCTTATTGAAATCTTAAAGTGCTAATCTAAAACATAAAAGAACCTTCTAAAATTCGTTACCAATATGTGTGTAATTTTTCTCAGATGCCATCCTCTGTGTGCAGTGCAGATTGTAGTCCTGGATTCAGAAGATTATGGAAGGAGGGAATGGCAGCCTGCTGTTTTGTTTGCAGCCCCTGCCCTGAAAATGAAATTTCTAATGAGACAAGTGAGTGTTTGCTGCTCTGATATATTCTGAAGATATGTATTTCTCTTCCATCACCCTGGAATAATGAAGTCAGCTAAAAGGCAACTGCAGATATAAAGTATATTACTTATCAAATTTACTACTTGTAGATACAAAAATCCTTAACAAAATGTTGCAAAAGCAAAGAAACATGCCTGGAGCCTTGACCCACATAGTGACTCATTGAAAATTCATGGAAGATTTTATTTCACAAATACTTTAGAAAATATAACTGCAATTTGCAGGAATACTGCACAAGATTTTCCAAACAGATAATCTATTATAAAACTACATGTACATTTAGATTTTAGTCACTAATTTTGTTAGTATTGATTTACTCATATTTCATGAATCTATCTATCCTAAATATGATTATGCACACCATGTACATATAAGAGCCCATGAAAAACTGAATATTATATTTAATCTACTGGATTAGATCATGAGATGACTAGGTGCAAAATCCATGTTCTCTGTAAGATTAATATAGAAGACAAAAGTATTTGCAAATTTATGAAAAAATGCTAAGTATGCGATATTAAGAGGGCCATGTTCAAACCCAGATGTAGTAAGAATCCAGGATGTAGGGGATAAGAGTTGACCTGTCAATTGCAATATACCATGAGAGTCATATTCATTATATTACATACTACACCCATTATTAAAATAATTTTTTAGGGTTGGCAAAATGCAATAAGTTTATGGTTACCTTTTCAAATATTTTGCCTTTCCTTCTACATAATGAATTAAAATTCTTAAAAGACATATTATGCCTGTGAGACAGTTAAACAGTTAAATCATTTGTTGCTAAGGCTTACAGTTTGAGTTTATTCCCATGATGCATGGAGTAAAACCAAGCAATCTACTAAGTTGTCTTTTGAAGTCATACATTTTAACATATACTGTACTTGAAAACAAATTTAAAGTATACAAAATTGTATTAGATGTAAAAAAATTAATATGTACATCAAAATTTAATACAAAAATTCCATAAAATATTTTATTGCATTATTTGCTTAAGTGTGTGGAGTGGATAACACATATACAGGTGCACATAAGAGCAAATAATACTGCTGTCATTAAATTTATATTTATTTGTGAGATATCTGTCATGGGTACTGGGATCTGAACTCAGATTCTCTGGTAGAACAACATATTCTATTTATATCTAATCCACCTTCTTAGACTCTTAGGCAACTTATCAAATAATATCTGTCCACAAATGCATTGTTGTAGATGAGAATTCTGAAAACCAAGGAAGCACATCAACATTCTTTGAAATGACTTGTAAATTAAGTGCAATTACAATCACTGTTCATGTTGTTACCGAGTTGGGGATTACAATTTCAGAATGGAGTATAATTGCTTAACACAACCTATCTGGGTTACCACCCTTTCCAGAAGATTCCTTTGTTATTTTGCTGATTCTGTATCACAACACTGATTTCATCCTTGATTCTCATATGAATGAAGGTGAGGAAAGAATTAAAGTGCTCAGCTTTCCATATGAAGAAGGAATCAAGGTGAAGGAACTTTTAGTACAAAGTATCTACAGAGATATTTTTCCTTCAGTGCTAAAATTAGTGCACATCATGAACAATAACCAGAACTTTTGACTAATTATTGCCAGATGAGGAAACATCTTAGGGCTTATTTCATTAATATTTTCTACTATTCAAACATAAACATTATATTTCCTCTCATATCCCACCTTCTTATATGACTTATGACAGGAATCACTTAAATACAATAATGCAATATCTACCTTCACATGAACGCACATATATACATACAGCCTACCTGTTCAATTTTGTGTTGTTTCTGTGTCAACAAGTTTGAGCTAGTAAATTCTCCAGCAGCTATTATACAGCTTTTCCCAGTAGAAGTCAGAATCTCAATGTGTCATAGGGAATCAATTGATAAAATAGTCACTGATCTCAGAAAACAGTGAGTATAGGGTTTTGTATTTATAAAATATACCCAACCACATTGTGGTTTATGAATGTATCTTCTCTGAAATAAATAATCTACTTGATGTTAACATAGAACTAAAAAAATGGCTTAGGAAATCTTAGCTTTCTGATAACTTCTTTTTTATTTATTTTTTACATTTCATATTCCATTACCCATCCCCCCATACACCGACTGAATACTCCACATCCCACACCTTCTCCCCAACCCAAACTCTTCACGTTGAACCCCCATCCCCCACACCACCTTATAGGAACTAAAAGGGGGCCTGGGAAAAGAGGGGGGAGTGAGGACCCATGTCCAGCTAGAATTCCACTTATGCCCTGGACAGGCAGACTAGGGAGGGTTGCCAGACACTTTCCATTCAGCTCTGGGTGGGCATCCAAGCCTCTGACTCACTCAACAGGGGATGGACAAGGGGCAGCCCAACCTGGAGGCCCTGGGGCAACACCCTGTAGCCCAGGGGTTATGGGAGTGAGGGAAGAGGGAAGTCAGGTTCCCACACTGGCAAGAGTGAGCACAGCCTTGATGATGAGAGACTGTCTATGCCTTTAGAGCTTTATTTTACAAAGTCCAAGAGAACGAAACAATGTGGGAGAGAGGAAGGGGGTAGAAAAAAAGAGAGAGTAAGAGGGAGAGATTGAGAGGAGAATAAGAACAAGCAAACAAAGGAGGGGGGGGCAAGGAATGGCCAAACAACCCCTTTAAAATATGCTATCTTTTCTGTTGCTAGGTAACTGGGGAGGAGTTTAGCCTGAAGGTCAAAAGCTTGGGATATTGCCTACATGACTTCTAGCCTTGTTTCTCTTGTGGGGGCTGTAGTGGAAGGTAACTTAGGCAGGAGCCAGTGTTCCAGGACCATGATAGAACTCCTTCCCTTCTCTGTAGGTAAATTATGACCACTGAATCCCAGCTCGACTGGAGACCAGCCTGTCTGTGCATAGACCAATGCCCCACACCACCTGTCTTCTAAACTCCCTGGGGCCTTCAGTCTTTGAGGGTTAGGTGCACCTTCTGTGAATGAACACAAACCCAGAAGCCCTTTACTGTATTGGGGGACCCATACCAGCTGGTGTATGGTGTCTGTTTGGTGGTACATTGTTTGAGAGATTTCTGGGGTCAAGATTAACTGAGACTGTTGGTCTGCCTGTAAGATTACCTTATCCTCAACTACTTTCAGCCTTCCCTAATTCAGGAATTAGTTGCTTCTGTACACTGGTTGGGTGCAAATAACTGTATTTAGGAGGGTAGTAATGATAGATGCTTTTTGTGAGTGCTCCAGGGCCTCAGTAAAATGTGAGGCAATAAGACCTCCTCTTGACCTAGATCCCACTTTGGGCCTGTCATTGGACTTTCTTTTCCTCAGGCTCCTCTCCATTTCATCCTTGCATTCAGACAGGAACAATTATGGGCTGGAGATGTGACTATGGGATGGGAATCCCATCACTCACTTGATGTCCTGTCTTCCCGCTGGAGGTGGGCTCTTTAAGTTCCCACTATCTACTGTAGTACATTTCATCTAAGGTCTCTGACCTCCCAAGTCTCTGGTGCATTTTGGTGGGTCCACCCACCCTCCTATTACCTGAGGTTGCCTGTTTATATTCTTTTTGCTGGTCCTCAGAGATCGGTTCCCCTCTCACCTGCCCACACACCACAAACCCCTTTCAAATAACATCATAAATGATTCAATGAAGTTAAGTATACAAAGAACAAATTGCTTTGTTTTATTTCATTTAAATCTTTATGAACATTATGAATTGAAATCAATGCTCGGCAACAGCATCCTTCACATTACATATCAGCATCAAAGGCAGCATTGCAAGGCTTCTTTCATTACCCTTACTTGAATTACCTTGACAATAAAATTTCTGAAGCAGACCTAACTAAGCTTTCCTTTGGAAATCAGATATGGATCAATGTGTGAATTGTCCAGAATACCAATATGCCAACACAGAACAGAACAAATGTATTCAGAAAGGTGTCACCTTCCTAAGCTATGAAGACCCCTTGGGGATGGCACTTGCCTTAATGGCCTTCTGCTTCTCTGCATTCACAGCTGTGGTACTTTGTGTCTTTGTGAAGCACCATGACACTCCTATTGTGAAGGCCAATAACAGAAGCCTCAGCTACCTATTACTCATGTCACTCATGTTCTGTTTTCTGTGCTCCTTTTTCTTCATTGGCCTTCCAAACAGAGCCATCTGTGTCTTACAGCAAATCACATTTGGAATTGTATTCACTGTGGCTGTTTCCACAGTTCTGGCCAAAACAGTCACTGTGGTTCTGGCTTTCAAAGTCACAGACCCAGGGAGAAGATTGAGGAACTTCCTTGTATCAGGGACACCCAACTACATTATTCCTATATGTTCCCTACTCCAATGTGTTCTGTGTGCAATCTGGCTAGCAGTTTCTCCTCCCTTTGTTGATATTGATGAACACACTCTCCATGGCCACATCATCATTGTGTGCAACAAGGGCTCAGATACTGCATTCTACTGTATCCTGGGATATTTGGCCTGCATGGCACTTGGAAGCTTCTCTCTGGCTTTCTTGGCCAAGAATCTGCCTGACACATTCAATGAAGCCAAGTTCTTGACCTTCAGCATGCTAGTGTTCTGCAGTGTCTGGGTCACCTTCCTCCCTGTCTACCATAGCACCAAGGGCAAACACATGGTTGCTGTGGAGATCTTCTCCATCTTGGCATCCAGTGCAGGGATCCTTGGATGTATTTTTGTACCCAAGATTTATATCATTTTTATGCGACCAGAGAGAAATTCTACCCAAAAGATCAGGGAAAAATCATATTTCTGAACAAATATTTAGGAATTCTGTCAAATGTAAAGTTGGTACATACCCACCAAATATTGGGTTATAGTGCATGTGTCTAGTTTTAGAATCACTCTCACTGGTTGCTCTAGTGATATCAGGAAGTATCATATCTACTGAACTTCCCTACAGTGTCCATAAAATCTTGCACTCATTCACTTTCTTCATTTTCTCTCAGAGAACTAAACTCTCTAATTATTACAATTTTATTCTTTATTTTGCTTTCATGGAGATGGCCCTCTGGTAACAGCCAAAAAATGTTGATAAGGCAGTTGAATCCACCACTTTGTGTAGAAAAATGAGATCTAGGAAGACAGGGTTACACATAAAAACCATCTACCAAATCAAATAATCAATGAGAAACACAGACTAACTAAATAATCAGCAAAGATGAAATCAGAACATATTTTCTGACTTCCAGTAAGAGCACACACATAAGAAAATACTTACTTTTTTCATCTGTTCTTCAATCTACTGGCCAATAGTCTAAGGAGGAAATGTTCCTTTTCTGCTGTCAAATAAAAATATATTATATCCAACAATGATCAGAAGCCCAGGGACTCTCTGGATGAATTGGGAATATTGGGAAGAAGCTGAGGAGGAGGGTGACCAGCATTCTCAACAAACCTGGACAAGCAAGATCTCTCAGACATTGAGCCTCTAACCAGAGATCATACACTAGCTGATGTGAAGCCCCCAACAAATATGCAGCATAAGACTGCCTGGTCTAGCATCAGTGGGAGAGACACACCTAACCCCAGAGAGACTTAAGTCTCCAGGGATTGGGAAGGGCTGGGCGTTGGGGAGGTAGGGATATCATCTTGGAGATGGGGGAGGAGTTGTTAGATGAGGAAGAGTCAGGGGGCAAACCAGGAGGGGGATAACCACTAGACTGTAAAAAAATATTGAATAATAATAAATAAAAAATACAATGAAATAAGCTTGTAGCTATGTCAACATGCTATTCATATTGTAGTTATGGAAGGGATAAGTAAAACTACTGACATTTGCATGAACCTAATTTCTTTCAGAGATTTCCCTCTGTGTGCAGTTCTGATTGAGGTCCTGGACTCAGAAAATTCTGGAAAACAGAATGAGAGCCAGATGCTTTAATTACGCTGCTTTCTAGAAAATGACATTTTCAGACAATTGAGTGTTTGCGGCTACACTAAATATTTCACATTTATTAATTCTCATTATATAAAGGGAAACCAAATGGGTCTAAAATGCATTAACAAAACAATCACTTCCCTAAGTCAGTCTTCATAGAAATATGATCATTAGCACTGTCCCTTTAAGGAACACATTCTTCATTAACATCTACATTTTACTCATTGAAAATTCGTGGAAGATGGCATTGTTTCAAGAAAGATTTGATATTCAAACTCCCGTTTAATGGATTCTTCACAAATGTATTCTTTTTTAATTTTTTATTATTTTATTAGACATTTTCTTCATTTACATTTCAAATACCATCCCCTATAAACTCTCACCACCCTGCTCCCCAACCCACCCACTCCTGCTTCCAGACCCTGGCATTCCCCTCTACAGGGGCATATAATCTTCACAAGATCAAGGGCCTCTCCTCTCAATGATGGTAGAGTATCCCATCTTCTGCTACATATGCAGCTAAACACATAAGCTCTGGGAATACTGGTTAGTTCATATTGTTGTTCTTCCTATAGGGTTGCAGACCCCTTCAGCTCCTTGGGTACTTTCTCTAGCTCCTTCATTGGGGGCCCTGTGTTCCATACAGTAGATGACACTGAGCATCCACTTCTGGATTTGCCAGGCACTGGTAGAGCCTCACAAGAGACAGCTATATCACGGTCCTGTCAGAAACTGTTGCTAGCATAGGCAATAGTGAATTATAAAAGCTTATAAAAACTTACCCTTATATGATATATATAAATATTTAATATAAAATTATATAAATATATACTTCTATAATTATATAATTAAAATATATAATATATAAAATTATAATATACAAATAATATAAATGTATAATAGAAAATATATATAAACATATAAAGACTTATATACAATATATACAATATATATACTAAAGTCTTATATAGAATATATACACATTTAATATAAAAATAATATAAATATATAATTATTTAACTATAATATATAACATATAACCTATATAAAGTATAATATAGAAATAATATAAATATATAATAATATATAATGTAAAATATATAAATATATGTTTATATATATAATAAATAGTGTCTTATAAAAACGTAAAAAACACTAAAACTTGTAGTGGAGAATGTAGGGAAAAACCTCGAAGATATTTTCCAGCGGAAAAATTCCTGAATAGAACAGCAGTGGCTTGTGCTGTAAGATCAAGAATTGACAAATGAGACCTCATAAAATTGGAAAGCTTCTGTTAGGCACAGTATGTTGGTAAGACAAAACAGCAACAAACAGATTGGGAAAAGATCTTTGCCAATCCTATATATGATAGGGGACTAATATCCAATATATATAAAGATTCGAGAGGCTATACTCCAGAAAACCAAATAATCCCATTTTAAAATGTAGTACAGACAGAGCTAAACAACTAATTCTCAACTGAGGAATACCAAATGGATGATAAGCACATAAAAGAATGTTCAACATCCTTAATCACCAGGGAAATGCAAATCAAAACAACCCTGAGATTCCACCTCATAGCAGTCAGAATGGCTAAGATCAAAAATTCAGGTGATAGCAGATGCTGGCGAGGATGTGGTAAAAGAGGAACACTCCTCCATTGCTGGTGGGATTGAGAGCTGATACAACCACTCTGGAAATCAGTCTGGTAGTTCCTCAGAAAATTGGCAGACATAGTACTACCGAGGATCCATCAATACCTCCCATGGGCATTTACCCTGAAGACTTTCCAATTTGTAATATGGACACATGCTCCAGTATGTTCATAGCAGCCTTATTTATAATAGTCAGAAAATGGAAAGAACCTGGATGCCCCTCAAAAGAGGAATGGATATAGAAAATGTATTCTAATAACTGATCTCCTCTAAAATAACATTTATTCTATATTCCAATCTTGAATTTTAATAATATTTACTTATTCTCTTTTACATTTAAGTATATGTCCCTGTATATTTTCTAGTCACCATGTAAGTGCAGGATCCAGTGGAGAACAGAAAATGGCAAAGGTCAACAGGAGAGTACGAGTTGGATGTGGAAATCAAGGTTTGAAACCTTTGTTAGATTAATGAAGAGGACAAATGATGACTTGTAACATTAAAAGAATCCAGCTAAGGAAGTGACTTAAGACTTCATTCATGATCTGGACACCTCCATTTCTAAAATTCACATGACTTGATATCTAAAATTTGGGGATAATTTTTGATACATTACTTATAGAATATGATGAATGCTGTATTTGGTATTTCTAAACACATCCAGTTTATTATGCTGCATTTTAATGGGTGAAAACATTATTGCACATTTATTCAAATTGTGTTGTAAACTACAAAACCAATATTACCCTAAAGATTTTTGTTTACCTTTGGCTACACATAAATGAGAGACTGATAGATTTAGCCTGTAATCATTTGTAAGGAAATCAATGTCTTTAACGAACATTTGTGGCCAGCATGATAGATAAGGAGTTAAATCCCTTAACATTAAATATGATGACTTGAGTCCTTCCTCAGGTTATTATACAACTATTATAAAATTGTTATGTTTTTATTAGATATTTTCTTTATTTACATTTCAAAGATTATCCCTATCCTAGTTTACTCTCCAAAAATCCCTATACACTCCTCCCTCCCCCTGCTTCCCGTCCCACCCACCCATGCTTCCTGACCCAGTCATTCCCATACACTGGGGGAAAGAATCTTCACAGGACCATGAGACTTTCCTCCCATGGATTACTGAACAGGACATCCTCTGCTACATATGCACACTCGAATCCTTCCCTGTGTTTTCTTTGATTGGTGGTTTAGTCCCAGGGAGCTGTGGGGTTACTGGTTAGTTCATATTGTTGTTCCTTCAAGAAGGCTGTAAGCCTCTTCAGCTCCTTGGTTACTAACTCTGGATCCTTCAACTGGGAACCCTGTGCTCTGTCTAATGGAAGACTGAACACCCCTTCTGTATTAGTCAGGCACTGGCAGAGCCGCTCAGAGGACAGTTATACCAGTCTCCAGTCAGCAACCACTTGTTGGAATCTGCCATAGTGTCTGGCATAGGTGGTTTTTTATGGGATAGATCCGCAGGTGGGGCAGTATCTGGATGGTATCTGATCCAAAATATGTCTCTGTAACTCCTCCCATGTTATTTTGTTCCACCTTCTAAGAAAGATCAAAGTATCCAAACTTTGATCTTCCTTCTTCCTGAATTTCATATGTCTTGCAAATTGTATTTTGGGTATTGTGAGCTTCTGGGCTAATATCCACTTATCAGTGAGTTCATATCAAGTGAATTCTTTTTGAGATTTGTTTACCTCACTGAAGACGATATCCTCCAGAGTCATCCATTTGTCTGAGAATTTTATGAATTCATTGTTTTTAATAGCTGAGTAGTAGTCCATTGTGTAAATGTAACACATTTTCTGTATCCATTCCTCTGTTGAGGGGCATCCAGGTTATTTCCATTTTCTGGCTATTATATATAAGGCTGCTATGAACATAGTGGAGCATGTGTCCTTATTTCGAGTTGGAACGTCTTCTGGGTAAATGTCCAGGAGAGGTATTAATGGATCCTCAGATAGTACTATGTCCACCAATTTTCTGAGGAAGTACCAGAATGATTTCCAGAATGGTTGTAGCAGCTCACAATCCCACCAGCAATGGAGGAGTGTTCCTCTTTTACCACATACTCCCCAGCATCTGCAGTCACCTGAATTTTTGATCTTAGCCATTCTGACTGGTGTGAGGTGGAATCTCAGGGTTATTTTGATTTGCATTTCCCTGGTGATTAAGGATGTTGAACATTTCTTTTGGTGTTTCTCAGCCATTCGGTATTCCTCAATTGAGAATTCTGTGTTTAACTCTGTCTGTACCCCATTTTTAATGGGGTTATTTGGTTTTCTGGACTCTATTTTCTTAAATTCTTTATATATATTGGATATTAGTCCCCTATCTGATTTAGGATTGGTAAAGATCTTTTCCCAATCTGTTTGTTGACATTTGCCATTTGTTGTCTTACTGACATTATACTTTGCCTAACAGAAGCTTTGCAATTTTATGTGGTCTCATATGTCAATTCTTGATCTTACAGTACAAGCCATTTCTGTAGTTCAGGAAGTTTTCCCTTGTGCCAATATCTTCGAGACTCTTCTCTACTTTCTCCTCTATAAGATAATTGTCTCTGATTTTATGTGGAGTTCCTTGATCCACTTAGAATAGAGCTTTGTACAAAAAGATAAGAATGGATAAATTCACATTCTTCTACATGACAAGTGCCAGTTATACCAGTTCTTTGTTCAAAATGCTGTATTATTTCCACTGGAGGATTGTAGCTCCTTTGTCAAAGATTAAGTAACCATAGATGTGTGGGTCCATTTCTTTGTCTTCAATTCTATTCCACGAATCTACCTGTCTGTCGCTGTACCAGTACCATGCAGTTTTTAATCAAAATTGCTCTGTAGTACAGCTTGAGGTCAGTCATGGTGATTCCACCAGAGGTTTGTTTATTGTTGAAAATAGTTTTTGCCACTGACACCATTGCATACACTAGCAAGATTTGCTGAAAGGACCCAGATATAGTTGTCTCTTGTGAGACTATGCCGGGGCCTAGCAAACACAGAAGTGGATGCTCACTGTCAGCTGTTGGATGGATCACAGGGCTCCCAATGGAGGAGCTAGAGAAAGTACCCAAGGAGCTAAAGGGATCTGCAACCCTATAGGTGGAACAACATTATGAACTAACCAGTACCCCAGAGCTCTTGACTCTAGCTGCATATGTATCAAAAGATGGCCTAGTCGGCCATCACTGGAAAGAGAGGCCCATTGGACACACAAATTTTATATGCCCCAGTACAGGGGAACACCAGGGCCAAAAAAAATGGGAATGGGTGGGTAGGGAAGTGGGGGGACAGTATGGGGGACTTTTGGGATAGCATTGGAAATGTAATTGAGGAAAATACATAATAAAAAATATTAAAAATTTTAAAAAAGAAAATATTTTTGTTATCCTCATTTTTTTGGTTGTTTGTTTGGTTGTTTTTGTTTTGTTTTGTTTTGTTTTGTTTTGTTTTTGATATTCCAGATGAATTTTCAATTGCCCTTTCTAACTCTGAAGAATTGAGTTGGAACTTGATATGAATTGCATTGAATCTGTAAATTGCTTTTGACAAGATGGCCATTTTTAGTATATTAATCCTGCCAATTCATGTACATGGGAGATCTCCATCTTCAGAGATCATCTTTGATTTCCTTCTTCACATACTTGAACTTATTATACAGAACTTGACTTCCTTAAATAGTGTCACACAAAGTTATTTTATATTATTTGTGACTATTTTGAAGGGTGTTGTTTCCCTACTTTGTTTCTCAGTCTACTTATCTTTTATGTAGAAAAAGGATACTTGATTTGTTAGAGTTAATTTTACATCCAGCTACTTCAATGAAATTGTTTATGAGTTTTAGGAGTTCTCCGGCTGAATTTTGGGGGTCAATTATAAATGCCATCATATCATCTGCAAACAGTGATATTTTGACTTCCTCCTTTCCAAATTGTATCCCTTTAATATCCTTTTGTTGTCTGATTGCTCTGGCTAGGACTTCAAGTACTGTATTGAATAGGTAGAGAGAGAGTGGAGAGCCTTGTCTAGTGACTGATTTTAGTGGGATTGCTTCAATTTTCTCTCCATTTAGTTTGATGTTGACTATTGGTTTGCTGTATATTACTTTTATTGTGTTTAGGTATGGGCGTTGAATTCCTGATATTTTCAAGGCTTTTATCATTAATGTGTGTTGGATTTTGCCAAATGCTTTCTTAGCCTCTATGGAGGTGATCATGTCATTTTTGTCTTTGAGTTTGTTTACATAGCTGATTACATTGATGTATTTCTGTATATTGAACCATCCCTCCATCATTGGGATGAAGCCTACTTGATCATGATGGATGATCATTTTGATGTGTACTTAGATTCTTCTTAGATTCTGTTTGTAAGAATTTTATTGAGTATTTTTGCATTATATTCATATGGGAAATTGGTCTGATGTTCCCTTTCTTTGTTTTGTCTTTGTGTGGTTTAGATATCAGAGTAATTGTGGCTTCATAAAATGAATTGCATGGAGTACCTTCTGTTTCTATTTTGTGGACTAGTTTAAGGGGTATTGAAATTAGGTCCTCTTGGAGGTCTGATAGAAATCTGCACTAAATCCATCAGGTCCTGGGGTTTTTTCCTTTGGGAGACTATTACTGAGTGTTTCTATTTTTTTAGGGGATATGGGAATATTACATTGTTAATTTGATCCTCATTTAACTTTGGTATCTTGTATGTATCTAGAAAATTGTCCATTTCATCCATGTTTTCCAGTTTTGTTCAATATAAGCTTTTGTAGAAGCATCTGATGATTTTTTTTTTTTTATTTCTCAGATTCTGTTGTTATGTCTCCCATTTCATTTCTGACTTTCTCAATTAGGACACTGTCCTGTGGGATTCCACTGAGACAAGTCTTCGCAGGTAAGAGCATGGACTACAGACGCTAACAGCTTCTGAGACAGGAAGAAGCCACGGAGTTTCTGAGACAGACACGGTTTCAGACACCAGACATCTGGACAACTTCATGCCAGAGGAGAGGTGTTCGCCCTACCAGGGAGGGTTTTGCCAGAGCACCTCAGGGAGCCATCTTGGTTCCAAGATTTCTCCAAGACTAGTCTGTGCAGGTGAGAATGTGGACTACAGAAGCTAACAGCTTCTGGGACAGGCCCTGTTTCAGGCCTTCATCTTCTGCCAGCAGGCAGGTTCGAACTCCAGATATCTGTGCACCTTCCCTTCACGAGGAGACCTTTCGTGCAGAGAGTGCTCTGACCACTGAAATTCAGGAGAGATCTAGTCTCCCAGGTCTGCTGATAGAGGCTAGCAGAATCACTAGAGGAACAAGTTATAACCTGAGACAACTATAACAACTAACTTCAAAGATTATCAGTTGGTAAAAGGCAAACGTAAGAACCTTACTAACAGAAACCAAGCCCAGTCACCATCATCAGAACCCAGCACTCCCAACTTGCACAGTCCTGGGGACCCCAAAACACCTGAAAAGCTAGACCTGGATTTAAAATCGTATCCCATGATGATGGTAGAGTACATCTAAAAAGACTTTAATAACTCACTGAAGAAATACAGAACACTGCTAAAGAGTTACAAATCCTTAAAGAAAAACAGGAAAACACAACCAAACAGGTGATGGAATTGAACAAAACCACACTAGACCTAAAAAGGGAACTAGACATAATAAAGAAAACCCAAAGTGAGGCAAAGCTGGAGATAGAAACCCTAGGAAAGAAATCTGGAACCATAGATGCAAGCATCAGCAACAGAATACAAGAGAAGGAAGAGAGAATCTCAGGTGCAAAAGATTCCATAGAGAACATCGGCACAACAATCAAAGAAATTACAAAATGCAAGAAGATCCTAACTCAAAACATCCAGGAAATCCAGGACACAATGAGAAGACCAAACCTACTGATAATAGGAGTAGATGAGAATGAAGATTTTCAATTTAAAGGGCCAGCAAATATTTTCAACAAAATTATAGAAGAGAACTTCACAAACCAAAAGAAAGAGATGACAATGAAAATACAAGAAGCCTACAGAACTCCAAATAGACTGGACCAGAAAAGAAATTCCTCCCGACACATAATAATCAGAACAACAAATGCACTAAATAAAGATATAATCTTAAAAGCAGTAAGGGGAAAAGGTGAAGTAACATATAAAGGCAAGCCTATCAGAATTATACCAGAATTTTCACCAGAGACTATGAAAGCCAGAAGACCCTGGACAGATGTTATACGGACACTAAGAGAACACAAAAGCCAGCCCAGACTACTATACCCAGCCAAACTTTCAATTACCATAGATGGATAAACCAAAGTATTCCACTAGAAAACCAAATTCATATATTCTTTCCATGAATCCAGCCCTTCAAAGAATAATAACAGAAAAAACAAACAATATAAGGATGAAAGCCAAGCCCTAGAAAAGCAAGAAATTAATCCTTCAACAAACCTAAAAGAAGACAGCCACAAGAAAAGAATGCCAACTCTAAAAAAAAAAAAAAATAATAGGAAGCAACATTTATTTTTCTTTAATATCTCCTAATATCAATGCACTCAATTCCCCAATAAAAAGACATAGACTAACAGACTTATCCCGAGCTTTTGTCCCCGCTGGCAAGAACACACTCAGGACAACCGGAATCTTCTGCGGCAAAGCTTTTATTGCTTACTTATTAGGAGGGAAGACCCCGAACCGGGAAAATGGCGCTGCTTATATAGCCCGCAGCATGACGTTTCAGCACCTGATGTGGCGTGACAGCTCCTGATTCGTTGCTCACCCATCAACCCATTACTAGCCGCGAGATGGGCAGTGACTAGGCGTGATTTCACTCTTGCACTTGCGCATAAGGCTTATTTACTAGTTAGGCACAGTGGAAGCCAGCACCATCTTATAATGGCGATTGCTCACAGCACGCATGCAATTGCTCAAGGCACAGCTCTCCACACAGACTGGCTAAACAAACAGGACCCAAAATTTTGCTGCTTACAGGAAACCCATCTCAGGGAAAAAGACAGAAACTACATCAGAATGAAAGGCTGGAAAACAAATTTGCAAGCAAATGGTCTGAAGAAACAAGCTGGAGTAGCCATTCTAATATCTAAAAATAACAACTTCCAACCCAAAGTTATCAAAAAAGACAAGGAGGAGCACTTCATACACATCAAAGATAAAATCTTACAAAAGGAACTATCAATTCTGAATATTTATGCTCCAAATGCAAAGGCAGCCACATTCATTAAAGAAACTTTAGTAAAGCTCAAAGCACACATTGCACCACACACAATAATATTGAGAGACTTCAGCACACCACTTTCATCACTGGACAGATTGTGGAAACAGAAACTAAACAGGGACACAGTGAAACTAACAGAAGTTATGAAACAAATGGATTTAACCGATATCTACAGAACATTTTGTCCTAAAACAAAAGGATATACCTTCTTCTTAGCACCTCATGGTACCTTCTCCAAAACTCAACACATAATTGGTCACAAAAAAGGCCTCAACAGATACAAAAATATTGAAATGGCCACATGCATCCTATCAGATCACCATGGACTAAGGCTGATCTGCAATAACAACATAAATAATGGAAAGTCAATATTCACGTGTAAACTGAACAACACTCTTCTCAATAATAACTTGGTCAAGAAAGGAATAAAGAAAGAAATTAAAGACTTTTTAGAGTTTAATGAAAATGAGCCACGACATACCCAAACTTATGGGACAAAATGAAAGCATTTCTAAAAGGAAAACTCATAGCGTTGAGTGCCTACAAAAAGAAACTAGAGTGAGCACACACTAGAGCTTAACAACACACCTAAAAGCTCTAGAACAAAAGAAAGCAAATTTACCCCAGAGGAGTAGATGGTAGGAAATAATCAAACTCAGGGGCGAAATCGCCCAAGTGGAAACAAGAAGAACTACTCAAAGAATCAACCAAACCAGAAACTATTTCTTTGAGAAAAATAACAAGATAGATAAACCCTTAGCCAGACTCACTAGAGGGCACAGGGATAGCATCCTAATTAACAAAATCAGAAATGAAAAAGAAGACATAACAACAGATCCTGAAGAAACCCAAAACACCATCAGAACCTTCTACAAAAGGCTATACTCAACAAAACTGGAAAACCTGGACGAAATGGACAAATTTCTAGACAGATACCAGGTACCAAAGTTGAGTCAGGATCAAGTTGACCATCTAAACAGTCCCATATCACCTAAAGAAATAGAAGCAGTCCTTTAAAAAAAAAGCCAAAAAAAAGTCCAGGACCAGATGGGTTAGTGCAGAGTTCTACCGGACCTTGAAAGGAGATCTAATTCCAATTCTGCACAAACTATTCCACAAAATAGAAATAGAAGGTACTCTACCCAACTCATTCTATGAAGCCACAATTACTCTGATACCTCAACCACAGAAAGACCCAACAAAGATAGAGAACTTCAGACTAGTTTCCCTTATAAATATCGATGCAAAAATACTCAATAAAATCTCGCTATCCAAATCCAAGAACACATCAAAACAATCATCCATCCTGACCAAGTAGGTTTCATTCCAGGGATGCAGGAATGGTTTAATATATGGAAATCCATCAACGTAATCCATTATATGAACAAACTCAAAGAAAAAAAACACATGATCATCTCCTTAATGCTGAGAAAGCATTTGACAAAGCCCAATACACATTCATGATAAAAGTCTTGGAAAGATCAGGAATTCGAGGACCACATATAAACCTGATAAATCTACAGCAAACCAGTAGCCAAAATCAAATAAATGGTGAGAAGCTGGAAGTAATCCTACTAAAATCAGGGACTACACAAGGCTGCCCACTTTCTCCCTACCTATTCAATATAGTACTTGAAGTCCTAGGCAGGGCATTTCGACAACAAAGGAGACCAAGGGGATACAAATTGCAAAGAAAGAAGTGAAAATATCACTTTTTGCAGAACATATGATAGTATATATAAGTGACCCTAAAAATTCAACCAGGGGACTCCTAAGCCTGATAAACAGCTTCAGTGAAGTAGCTGGATATAAAATTAACTCAAACAAGTCTATGGCCTTTCTCTACACAAAGGAAAAAAATGCTGAAAAAGAATTTAGGGGCACAATACACTTCACAATAGTCAAATAATATAAAATACCTTGGTGTGATGCTAACTAAGGAAGTGAAAGATCTGTATGATAACAACTTCAAGTCTCTAAAGAAAGAAATTAAAGAAGTTCTCAGAAGATAGAAAGATCTCCCATGCTCATGGATTGGCAGGATCAACATAGTAAAAATGGCTATCTTGCCAAAAGCAATCTACAGATTCAATGCAATCCCCATCAAAATTCCAACTCATTTCTTCAACGAATTAGAAAGGGCAATCTGCAAATTCATCTGGAATAACAAATAAACTAAGATAGCAAAAACTCTTCTCAAAGAAAAAAAAAAACCCTCTGGTGGAATCACCATGCCTGACCTAACCTAAAGCTGTACTACAGAGCAATTGTGATAAAAACTGCATGACACTGGTATAGCGACAGACAAGTAGACCAATGGAATAGAATTGAAGACCCAGAAATGAACCAACACACCTATGGTCACTTGATCTTTGTCAAGGAAGCTAAAACCATCCAATGGAAAAAAGACAGCATTGTCAACAAGTGGTGCTGGCACAACTGGCAGTTATATTGTGGAAGAATACGGATTGATCCATTTCTATCTCCTTGTACTGATATCAAATATAAGTGGATCAAGGAACTCCACATAAAACCAGAGACACTGAAACTTATAGAGGAGAAAGTAGGGAAAAGCCTCGAAGATATGGGTACAGGGGGGAAATTCCTGAATAGAACAGCAATGGCTTGCGCTGTAAGATTGAGAATCGATAAATGGGACCTCATAAAATTGCAAAGCTTCTGCAAGGCAAAAGACACCGTCAATAAGACAAAAAGACCAGCAACAGATTGGGAAAGGATCTTTACCTACCCCAAATCAGATAGGGGACTAATATTAAATATATATAAAGAACTCAAGAAGGTAGACTCCATAAAAACAAATAACCCCATTAAAAAATGGGGCTCAGAACTGAACAAAGATTTCTCACTCGAGGAATACCGAATAGCAGAGAAGCACCTGAAAACATGTTCAACATCCTTAATCATCAAGGAAATGCAAATCAAAACAACCCTGAGATTCCACCTCACACCAGTCAGAATGGCTAAGATGAAAAATTCAGGTGACAACAGATGCTGGTGAGGATGTGGAGAAAGAGGAATGATCCTCCATTGTTGGTGGGATTGCAAGCTTGTACAACCACTCTGGAAATCAGTCTGGCAGTTCCTCAGAAAATTGGACATAGTACTACCGGAGGATCCAGCAATACCTCTTCTTGGCATATATCCAGAAGATGTCCCAACCGGTAAGAAGGACACATGCTCCACTATGTTCATAGCAGCCTTATTTGTAATAGCCAGAACCTGGAAAGAACCCAGATGCCCCTCAACAGAGGAATGGATACAGAAAGTGTGGTATATTTACACACTGGAGTACTACTCAGCTATTAAAAAGAATGAATTTATGAAATTCCTATGCAAATGGATGGACCTGGAGGGCATCATCCTGAGTGAGGTAACCCAATCACAAAGGAACTCTCACAATATGTACTCACTGATAAGTGGATATTAGCCCAGAAACTTAGGATACCCAAGATATAAGATAAAATTTGCTAAACACATTAAACTCAAGAGAACGAAGACCTAAGTGTGGACACTTTGCCTCTTCTTAGAATAGGAAACAAAACACCCATGGAAGGAGTTACAGAGACAAAATTTGGAAGTGTGATGAAAGGATGGACAATCTAGTGATTGCCATATCCAGAGATCCATCCCATGATCAGCTTCCAAACACTGACACCATTGCATACACTAGCAAGATTTTGCTGTCTCGTGTGAGACTATGCCGGGGCCTAGCAAACACAGAAGTGGATGCTCACAGTCAGCTATTGAATGGACCACAGGGCCCCCAATGGAGGAGCTAGAGAAAGCACCCAAGGAACTAAAGGGAACTGCAACCCTATAGGTGGAACAACATTATGAACTAACCAGTACCCTGGAGCTCTTGTCTCTAGCTGCATATGTATCAAAAGATGGCCTAATAGGCCATCACTTGAAAGAGAGGCCCATTGGATTTGCAAACTTTATATGCCCCAGTACAGGGGAACGCCAGGGTCAAAAAGGCGGAGTGGGTGGGCAGGGGAGTGAGGGGAGTGGGTATGGGGGAATTTTGGTATAGCGTTGGAAATGTAAATGAGCTAAATACCTAATAAAAATGGAAGAAAAAAAAAGAAATTGAGGGACCCAATAGACCCACCAGCCCTGTGTACACCATCTTATTAGAATTACAAAACTTGTTGGAATAGGAAAAGTAAATTTTTTATCCAGCATATTCCGGTTCATTCTACTCTGCCAGGCCCTATGACTGAAAGGAATACCCTGGTAGATGCAAGTACTCATATGGAATTCATTTTTCATTTTACTCCATTAGAGCTTGCAAAAGGTTTTCATCAATTGTATAATGTCCCCACTGCAACATTGCAGCAAAAATTTAATATTTTCTGGGCCTCAGCCCGAACTGTTGTATTGCAATGCCCACAATTCGTGCACTTTCATCACCCTCCCCATGTTGGGATTAACCCTCTTGGATTGATACCTCTAAAAATACGGCAAATGGATGTTACACGTGTTCCAGCCTTTGGAAATTTTAAATATGTCCATGTTTCTATTGACACCTGTTCAGGTATCATGTATGCCTCCCCTATGTCTGGTGAAAAAACCTGCAATGTTATTAGCCATTGCTTAGACGCATGGGCAGCTTGGGGAAAACCATCTAATTTAAAAACTGATAATGGACCTGCATATACATCAACATCCTTCCAAGTCTTCTGCGAAACTATGGAAGTTAGTCATACCACAGCCCTTCCCTATAACCCACAAGGCCAAGATATTGTGGAAAGAGCACATAGCACCTTGAAAGAACTGTTACAAAAACAAAAGGAGGGAATTGCCTATGGACGAGCACCCAAAGAACAATTATCTTTAGCTTTATTTACCTTAATTTTTTTAATTTTCTTTTTTTTTCCCAATTCTTTTTTTTCCATTTTTTATTAGGTATTTAGCTCATTTACATTTCCAATGCTATACCAAAAGTCCCCCATACCCACCCACCCCCACTCCGCTAACCACCCACTCCCCCTTTTTGGCCCTGGCGTTCCCCTGTACTGGGGCATACAAAGTTTGCGTTTCCAATGGGCCTCTCTTTCCAGTGATGGCAGACTAGGCAATCTTTTGATACATATGCAGCTAGAGTCAAGAGCTCCGGGGTACTGGATAGTTCATAATGTTGTTCCACCTATAGGGTTGCAGATCCCTTTAGCTCCTTGGGTTCTTTCTCTAGCTCCTCCATTGGGAGCCCTGTGATCCATCCATTAGCTGGCTGTGAGCATCCACGTCTGTGTTTGCTAGGCCCCGGCATAGTCTCACAAGAGATAGTTACATCTGGGTCCTTTCGATAAAATTTTGCTAGGGTATGCAATGGTATCAGTGTTTGGATGCTGATTATGGGGTGGATCCCTGGATATGGCAGTCTCTACATGGTCCATCCTTTCATCTCAGCTCCAAACTTTGTCTCTGTAACTCCTTCCATGGGTGTTTTGTTCCCAATTATAAGGAGGGGCATAGTATCCACACTTCAGTCTTCATTCTTCTTGAGTTTCATGTGTTTAGCAAATTGTACCTTATATCTTGGGAATCCTAGGTTTGGGGCTAATATCCACTTATCAGTGAGTACATATTGTGTGAGTTCCTTTGTGAATGTATTAACTCACTCAGGATGATGCCCTCCAGGTCCATCTATTTGGCTAGGAATTTCATAAATTCATTCTTTTTAATAGCTGAGTAGTACTCCATTGTGTAGATGTACCACATTTTCTGTATCCATTCCTCTGTTGAGGGGCATCTGGGTTCTTTCCAGGTTCTGGCTATTAGAAATAAGGCTGCTATGAACATAGTGGAGCATGTGTCCTTCTTACCAGTTGGGGCATCTTCTGGATATATGACCAGGAGAGGTATTGCTGGATCCTCCGGTAGTACTATGTCCAATTTTCTGAGGAACCGCCAGACTGATTTCCAGAGTGGTTGTACAAGCCTGCAATCCCACCAACAATGGAGGAGTGTTCCTCTTGCTCCACATCCACGCCAGCATCTGCTGTCACCTGAATTTTTGATCTTAGCCATTCTGACTGGTGTGAGGTGGAATCTCAGGGTTGTTTTGATTTGCATTTCCCTGATGATTAAGGGTGTTGATCATTTTTTCAGGTGCTTCTCTGCCATTCGGTATTCCTCAGATGAGAATTCTTTGTTCAGTTCTGAACCCATTTTTTAATGGGGTTGTTCGATTTTCTGAAGTCCACCTTCTTGAGTTCTTTATATATGTTGGATATTAGTCCCCTATCTGATTTAGGATAGGTAAAGATCCTTTCCCAATCTGTTGGTGGTCTTTTTGTCTTATTGACGGTGTCTTTTGCCTTGGAGAAACTTTGGAGTTTCATTAGGTCCCATTTGTCAATTCTCGATCTTACAGCACATGCCATTGCTGTTCTGTTCAGGAATTTTTCCCCTGTGCCCATATCTTCAAGGTTTTTCCCCACTTTCTCCTCTATAAGTTTCAGTGTCTCTGGTTTTATGTGAAGTTCCTTGATCCACTTAGATTTGACCTTAGTACAAGGAGATAAGTATGGATCGATTCGCATTCTTCTACACGGTAACAACCAGTTGTGCCAGCACCAATTGTTGAAAAAGCTGTCTTTCTTCCACTGGATGGTTTTAGCTCCCTTGTCGAAGATCAAGTGACCATAGGTGTGTGGGTTCATTTCTGGGTCTTCAATTCTATTCCATTGCTCTACTTGTCTGTTTCTAAACCAGTACCATGCAGTTTTAATCACAATTGCTCTGTAGTATAGCTTTAGGTCAGGCATGGTGATTCCACCAGAGGTTCTTTTATCCTTGAGAAGAATTTTTGCTATCCTAGGTTTTTTGTTATTCCAGATGAATTTGCAAATTGCTCCTTCTAATTCGTTGAAGAATTGAATTGGAATTTTGATGGGGATTGCGTTGAATCTGTAGATTGCTTTTGGCAAGATAGCCATTTTTACAATGTTGGTCCTGCCAATCCATGAGCATGGGAGATCTTTCCATCTTCTGAGATCTTTTATTTCTTTCTTCAGAGATTTGAAGTTTTTATCATACAGATCTTTCACCTCCTTAGTTAGAGTCACGCCAAGATATTTTATACTATTTGTGACTATTGAGAAGGGTGTTGTTTCCCTAATTTCTTTCTCAGCCTGTTTATTCTTTGTATAGAAAAAGGCCATTGACTTTTTTGAGTTTATTTTATATCCAGCTACTTCACCGAAGCGGTTTATCAGGTTTAGGAGTTCTCTGGTAGAATTTTTAGGGTCACTTATATATACTATCATATCATCTGGAAAAAGTGATATTTTGACTTCCTCTTTTCCAATTTGTATCCCCTTGATCTCCTTTTGTTGTCGAATTGCTCTGGCTAATACTTCAAGTACTATGTTGAAAAGGTAGGGAGAAAGTGGGCAGCCTTGTCTAGTCCCTGATTTTAGTGGGATTGCTTCCAGCTTCTCTCCATTTACTTTGATATTGGCTACTGGTTTGCTGTAGATTGCTTTTATCATGTTTAGGTATGGGCCTTGAATTCCTGATCTTTCCAACACTTTTATCATGAATGGGTGTTGAATCTTGTCAAATGCTTTTTCTGCATCTAACGAGATGATCATGTGGTTTTTGTCTTTGAGTTTGTTTATATAATGGATTACATTGATGGATTTTCGTATATTAAACCATCCCTGCATTCCTGGAATAAAACCTACTTGGTCAGGATGGATGATTGCTTTAATATGTTCTTGGATTCGGTTAGCAAGTATTTTATTGAGGATTTTTGCATCGATATTCATAAGAGAAATTGGTCTGAAGTTCTCTATCTTTGTTGGGTCTTTCTGTGGTTTAGGTATCAGAGTAATAGTGGCTTCATAAAATGAGTTGGGTAGAGTACCTTCTACTTCTATCTTGTGAAATAGTTTGTACAGAACTGGAATTAGATCTTCTTTGAAGGTCTGATAGAACTCTGCACTAAACCCATCTGGTCCTGCGCTTTTTTTGGCTGGGAGACTATTAATAACTGCTTCTATTTCTTTAGGTGATATGGGACTGTTTAGATGGTCAACTTGATCCTGACTCAACTTTGGTACCTGGTATCTGTCCAGAAATTTGTCCATTTCGTCCAGGTTTTCCAGTTTTGTTGAGTATAACCTTTTGTAGAAGGATCTGATAGTGTTTTGGATTTCTACAGGATCTGTTGTTATGTCTCCCCTTTCATTTCTGATTTTGTTAATTAGTATTTTGTCCCTGTGCCCTTTAGTGAGTCTAGCTAAGGGTTTATCTATCTTGTTGATTTTCTCAAAGAACCAACTCCTCGTTTGGTTAATTCTTTGAATAGTTCTTCTTGTTTCCACTTGGTTGATTTCACCCCTGAGTTTGATTATTTCCTGCCGTCTTCTCCTCTTGGGTGAATTTGCTTCCTTTTTTCTAGAGCTTTTAGATGTGTTGTCAAGCTGCTAGTATGTGCTCTCTCCCGTTTCTTCTTGGAGGCACTCAGAGCTATGAGTTTCCCTCTTAGAAATGCTTTCATTGTGTCCCATAGGTTTGGGTACGTTGTGGCTTCATTTTCATTAAACTCTAAAAAGTCTTTAATTTCTTTCTTTATTCCTTCCTTGACCAAGGTATCATTGAGAAGAGTGTTGTTCAGTTTCCACGTGTATTTTGGCTTTCTATTATTTATGTTGTTATTGAAGATCAGTCTTAGCCCATGGTGGTCTGATAGGATATATGGGACAATTTCAATATTTTTGTATCTGTTGAGGCCTGTTTTGTGACCATTTTTATGGTCAATTTTGGAGAAGGTCCCGTGAGGTGCTGATAAGAAGTTATATCCTTTTGTTTTAGGATAAAATATTCTGTAGATATCTGTCAGGTCCATTTGTTTCATAACTTCTGTTAGTTTCACTGTGTCCCTGTTTACTTTCTGTTTCCACGATCTGTCCATTGATGAAAGTGGTGTGTTGAAGTCTCCCACTATTATTGTGTGAGGTGCAATGTGTTCTTTGAGCTTTACTAAAGTGTCTTTAATGAATGTGGCTGCCCTTGCATTTGGAGCGTAGATATTCAGAATTGAGAGTTCCTCTTGGAGGATTTTACCTTTGATGAGTATGAAGTGTCCCTCATTGTCTTTTTTGATAACTTTGGGTTGGAAGTCAATCTTATCAGATATTAGAATGGCTACTCCAGCTTGTTTCTTCAGACCATTTCCTTGGAAAATTGTTTTCCAGCCTTTCACTCTGAGGTAGGGTCTGTCTTTTTCCCTGAGATGGGTTTCCTGTAAGCAGCAGAATGTTGGGTCCTGTTTGTGTAGCCAGTCTGTTAGTCTATGTCTTTTTATTGGGGAATTGAGTCCATTGATATTAAGAGATATTAAGGAAAAGTAATTGTTGCTTCCTTTTATTTTTGTTGTTAGAGTTGGCATTCTGTTCTTGTGGCAGTCTTCTTTTTGGTTTGTTGAGGGATTACTTTCTTGCTTGTTCTAGGGCGTGATTTCCGTCCTTGTATTGCTTCTTTTCTGTTATTATCCTTTGAAGGGCTAGATTCGTGGAAAGATATTGTGTGAATTTGGATTTGTTGTGGAATACTTTGGTTTCTCCATCTATGGTAATTGAGAGTTTGGCCGGGTATATTAGCCTGGGCTGGCATTTGTGTTCTCTTAGTTTCTGTATAACATCTGTCCAGGCTCTTCTTTCTGGCTTTCATAGTCTCTGGTGAAAAGTCTGGTGTAATTCTGATAGGCCTTCCTTTATATGTTACTTGACCTTTCTCCCTTACTGCTTTTAATATTCTATCTTTATTTAGTGCATTTGTTGTTCTGATTATTATGTGTTGGGAGGAATTTCTTTTCTGGTCCAGTCTATTTGGAGTTCTGTAGGCTTCTTGTATGATCATGGGCATCTCTTTCTTTATGTTTGGGAAGTTTTCTTCAATTATTTTGTTGAAGATATTAGCTGGCCCTTTGAGTTGAAAATCTTCATTCTCATCAATTCCTATTATCCGTAGGTTTGGTCTTCTCATTCTGCCCTGGATTTCCTGAATGTTTTGAGTTAGGATCCTTTTGCATTTTGGATTTTCTTTGACTGTTGTGTCGATGTTCTCTATGGAATCTTCTGCACCTGAGATTCTCTCTTCCATTTCTTTTATTCTGTTGCTGATTCTGGCATCTATGGTTCCAGATCTCTTTCCTAGGGTTTCTATCTCCAGCGTTGCCTCGCTTTGGGTTTTCTTTACTGTGTCTACTTCCCTTTTTAGTTCTAGTATGGTTTTGTTCATTTCCATTACCTGTTTGGATGTGTTTTCCTGTTTTTCTTTAAGGACTTCTACCTGTTTGGCTGTGTTTTCCTGCTTTTCTTTAAGGGCCTGTAACTCTTTAGCAGTGCTCTCCTGTAATTCTTTAAGTGACTTATGAAAGTCCTTCTTGATGTCCTCTAGCATCATCATGAGAAATGTTTTTAAATCTGGGTCTAGATTTTCCGGTGTGTTGGGGTGCCCAGGACTAGGTGGGGTGGGAGTGCTGCGTTCTGATGATGGTGTGTGGTCTTGATTTCTGTTAGTAGGATTCTTACGTTTGCTTTTCACCATCTGGTAATCTCTGAAGCTAGCTGTTATAGTTGTCTCTGTTAAGAGCTTGTTCTTCAGGTGACTCTGTTAGCCTCTATAAGCATACCTGGGAGGGTAGCACTCTCCTTAGTTTCAGTGGGTAGAGTATTCTCTGCAGGCAAGCTCTCTTCTTGCAGGGAAGGTACCCAGATATCTGGTGTTCGAACCGGACTCCTGGCAGAAGTTGTGTTCCACTCACTAGAGGTCTTAGGATCCCGTAGGGAATCCTGTGTGGGCCCTTGCGGGTGTCAGGCAACTCCGCTGGTAAGGAAGCCCGAGGCTCGAGTGGAGCGGTAGGGGCTTTTGCCCCGGGTCAGGCCCGGGTAGTCTGTTTCCCTATGTACCGCAGTCTCAGGTTCCGCGCGATTGGATTGGGGCTGGCGCTGTGTTCCACTCACCGGAGGTCTTAGGATCCCGTGGGGAATACTGTGTGGGCCCTTGCACATGTCTGGCAACTCCGCTGGCAAGGAAGCCTGGGGCTCGAGTCAATTTTTTTAATTTTCAATGATCATGGTCGCTCGGCTGCAGACAGACATGCCATGATTTCACCTATAGTTCAGCATGATGTAAAATGGAAGGATGTCTTAAGTGGTAAATGGCATGGCCCAGATCCCGTTATTTTGAAATTTAGGGGAGCTTTTTGTGTTTTTCCACAGGATAAAGAATATCCGATTTGGGTACCAGAAAGGCTGACACAAAAATTCCTTATCTTAAAGGAAATTGGTCAGCCAAGGCAGAGCAGCTGTCCAGAAAGTTGCTCCTCCAGATTGCCAAACTCAATGGCACTTGACTCGACCTGTTACCCTGGGAGACTTCACCTCCTGGATCACCAATGCCTTCTCTTTTTTTAAGGAGTGGGCAGGAATGTTGGCCTGGGGAGCATTGGTCCTCATGGGGTGTGTCTTCTGCATCTGGCTATTGTGTCAACTAAAAAGAGAGCATGCTCAGCATAAAGCAGTGGTCTACCAAACTTTGTTGGCAATTGCAGATGGCACATCTCCCACTATTTGGCTGGTCTCTTTAAAAAAGTAAGAGTTTGCCCTAGGTCATTTGGCAGTTGTAGTCACACAGATTCATGGTATCCAGAGACGGGCACCTTTTTTCGTGCACAGACCAACCTAAGACAAGGGGCCTGGAAGTGATAGGATAACCCTATGACTGGTAAGGCAGTGATATTAGAGGTAGGACCTAAGACAGGAGCCATGGCCAATGGACAGATTTGCCCAGGCCTAGACCAGCCTCATTTTATTAAACAAAAAGAGAACGATGTAGGAAGCCAACTCTAAGATGGCGCCGGTTTCCAGTGTCCTTTGTGGTAAACAACACCACTGCTCAGGCGCTAGCCCAAATCTGGTACCAACCCTTCTGGAGCGGGTGCATGCAAATTAGGTGCCTGCAGACTGACAAATCCCACGGGGACACAGAGGCTTCTCCTGTGCTGTGGTTCATATAAGCAGTCCTCCCAGGGTTCCCGTGGTCTCTGTAGTGGCATCTAGGCATTCCTGCAATAAAGGCTGTTGAGAAGAATCCCACCGTGTGGTTTCTTCCTTGCTGGCTAAGGGGGCATGACAGTAGGGTGGGTGATGGTGGTGTTAAAATCTTGGATGGAGTTATTTTATTCTCTCAGTATGCCCATTTCCAACCCTCTCTGTACTTTCCTCCACTGCTGCCCCCCACAGGGGGCCTTGTGAGCTCATGCACTCCCTCCCTCTCCCCTCTCACTTTGCCCCTCTCCGCTCCCCCTCCCGCTCCCCCTACCTCTACCTCAGACTGTGTCTCTCTATGTAGTCATGGCTGTCCTGTCTCTCTATGTACCACACTATCTTCAAACTCAAAGAGATCCTTCTATCTCTAACTCCCAATTGATGAGAAAAAGGACACTTTGTTATATTTTTACTTTATTTATTTATTTTTAATCTTGGCTCAAACTCACTGTTTACACGACACTGGCCTCGAATTCACAGAGATTTGCGTTCTTGAGGGTTAGGGTCTCCTTTGGGTAAGGGCTGCCAACTGAACTCTGGTTCATGGTGGAAGCGCCCTAATCGAAGCCAAACACACCTACCTTTCCAGTGAATTTTAAAAACTCAGGCATCAGGATGTGCTGCTGAGCTAAGTGTAGCTGTGGGGGAAAATTAAATGAAAAATAAATTTTATTTTTTAAATAATATTACGAAGATATATTAGTAATTAAAATTAATATTACTAATTTTAAGTACTACTGAAAGATTTTACCATTGTGTGATTGCATTCAGCATTTGAGTAGTCTGCCTTGTTATTAGCTATCCTCCCTCTCCCCATTGAAACTCTCCATGACTCTAGCTGGCCTATATACATCGTGGTGGCCTCAGACGCACAAAGTCTGCCTGCTTCTGCCTTGCAAATGTTGTATAAAGGCTAATTCCAAAGTCTTAATTCAATGTGGGTAGACAAAACAACATTTTGAAATCATATGTACCCATTTGTGAAACTTTTTAAAGAAGCATTAATCATGTGCTCAGGAAGAGCCTGTACCAAATACTTCACACATAGGACTGAGTTTGAGACTGTGATTCTCTTTTGTTTGTTTTTTTAAAGATTTATTTATTTTATGTATATGAGTGCACAGTTGCTATCTTCAAAAACACCAAAAGAGGGTGATCTCTCCAGACCAATGAGTCTCTTTTTGGAATAGGAAGGTATGTTAGTTTTAATGAGAACAGTTTCCATAGGCTTAGATATTTCAATGCTCAATCCCCAGGGTGTGGAACTGTTTGAGAAGAATTGGAAGGATTAGGAGGTGAGGTACTGATGGAGAAACATCGTGGCTGGGAGTGAACTTTGAGGTTTCAGAAGCCCACACCTAATCCAGTGCATGTGTGTGTGTGTGTGTGTGTGTGTGTGTGTGTGTGTGTGTGTGTATGTGTGTGGCTACTGCCTGTAGATCAGAATGTAAAGTCTTCAGGTATTGCCCTGGCCCCAAGCCTCTCTTCTCCCCACCAAGCTAATCCTAGATGAACACTCTGAAACTGTTAGCTAGCACCCAGTTAAATGCTTTCTTTTAATTGTAAGAATACCTTGGCCATGATGTCTCTTCACGGCAATAAAACAGTAAATTTTATCCTCAGATAACAAACAGAAGAGATTGAATCTTTGTCCAAGGTCACCCAGTAAGAGACACCATTAAAGGATGGAGCCCAGTGGGTACCTGACAGCATGTATGAGAGGGGACTTGGGTGAAATTTTGGGATACCAACACTCTTGCTTATTACTCACAATCTTGTTTTTCTACAGGTTTCCCAGTATTCAGTGAAACCTGCCAACCAGGAAAAGGTAAGTGGAGGATGCCCAGGAATCACACTCCTCACTTAACACATAAGGGACTCTGGGACTGTGGAGTCCTGGGACTCTGTGCTAGAATTGTCTCTGTCCTTCCATTGGATTTCCCTGGCACATGCTCAGAATGAAAGGTCCCCACGTCCACAGCAGGGATTACATGGACAGGCTTCCCTTTATGGTAACCATTGGCTGAAGATTCAAAGGTCTTAAATCTCCAGTGATGACATTAGACCAGGTCTGGAAGTGAGATGGGTTGGGGATGATTAGAAATGCTCAGGCATGCATGAGATCAGCTGGCTTTAGTGGAAGGTAGGAATTGTAGTAGCACAACATCTGTGGGCTAAGTCTGCATACTGAGATTGAATGGAAGCTCAGTGTGAAGACTGAAGTGTGTTTCCTGAGGTCATGGACACATGGCTTCCTGGCCTTTGTGCCAGGGACAGAGTGGACAACAGTGCCCCAAATGTAGTCTGTGTGAAACAGATGATTGGGAGGAATCCATGTTAGTGTCTGATTGGAAGGAGTCCATGTGAATTCTCAGATTGAAAGGAGGGACATTCTTCTCGCTTGGATTGACTCCAGCTGTGATGGTTTCAATGAACTCACCCTCCAAACAGTCATAGACTTGCATACTTGTTCCTTATTGGTGGAACACTTTGGAGATATTAATGATGTATAGCCTTGTTGGAGGAGGTGTGTCACTGGGGTTGGGCTAGTACATCTCAAAAGCTCTTGCCATTCCCTGTTAACTCTCTCTGCCTGGTACTGTACTATGGATTAGGATGTAAGCTCTCAGCAAATGTTCCAGTGCTGTGTTTGCCTGTATCCATCCTCCCTGACATGGAGGTTACAGATTGACCCTCTGAGGTGTTAGGCCCAATAAACTCCTTGTTATCATAAGTTGCCTTGGTCATGGTGTCTCTTCACAGTAATAGAAAAGTAATTAAGCCACTATGTCAACTGTTGTTGCTAAGTGATGAGCACAGTAGTCGGTGGGACCTCAAGGACAGACTAGGTATCAGTAGAATAGGTTCACAGCCTGGTACCCTCTGAGGTAGGAAGCTCAGTGGGAATGACATAAGGATACCAGGAATACCTGACAAGGAGGATTCATATAATTTCAACTTTCTGTTGAACTGTTCAGGACTGTTTATCCTTTGAGGATGTGGCTGTGTACTTCTCCTGGGAGGAATGAACACTGCTTGATGACTCTCAAAAGATCCTGCACCAGACTGTGATGTCAGAGATCTGAACACTCATGTCTTTGATGGGTAAGACCCTACCATCATTTATGAGCATGTCTAGACTTTCGTTTGGTTTTTGTTTTGTTTTGTTTTGTTTTGGTTTGGTTTGGTTTGGTTTGGTTTGGTTTGGTTTGGTTTGGTTTGGTTTGGTTTGGTTTTGGTTTTGTTTGTATGTTTGTTTTTTTAGAGAGAGCCGCATCTTTCTGACAGCTGGCCTATGAATACCAAGTCTTTCTGCCACAGTCTTGGAGTATAAAATACAGGTTAAAAACCAAGTCAAGTTTCACAACAGCTCTATTTCTCTCAATTGCATCAAAGGCACACAGGTATCAATTTGGGGTTAGAAATTTTTTGTGTGTAGTTTGAGACTTCTGTCTATCTTTAGAATCCTAGCTGTGCTTGATGTGCTATGTAGACCTGGCTGTCCTCTGACTTACCAAGGTCTTCTTGCTGTATCTTTTGAGAGTTGAAATTAATGGACTAAACAAACACATCTGGCCTGGGGTCAAGAGACTTAACACTGTCAGATTCCCTCTGACTTGATGACACTCTAAATATTTGGGATGTTTGCGACTCAAGTACTTCTGGTGACATGCCTTATGTTTGAATGTAACAGGAATTTGGCACTGGTAAGTTCAGTTTATTTTGTTTTATTTTATTTTATTTTATTTTATTTTATTTTATTTTATTTTATTTTATTTTTACAAGACACCCTTAAAAGGATTACTCTCACTAGGCTTTATTCTTCTCTCCTGTATGGGTTGCATCACTTAGTGCAGAACTCTCATTTTTTTGAATCATGTACTTTAGGACTTATATCTTCTGGGATCCATGACATGACTCAGCTGGAGTCTTGGGGAGAGCCCTCTGTGCCTGCATTGAGATTCCTGACTCCAGGTATGTTATAGGTACATAGCGTGTGGTGGTTTTTGATGTTTGGAGGTATTAATTCTGAAACAGAACTGTCCCTTGGGTGTCAGTCTTGAATGTTTTGCCTATTGCCTTGCAACCCTGTGATACACAGCTGTTCCTGTATTGTAATGGTGTGCATTGTAAATGTAACTCCTATTTGCCTGATGTAATTGTCATCTCAGAGACAGTGAGCTTCCAAATGGTAAGCAAGGCCTAGTCTTGGAAGCTTCTAGCCTGTGTACAATCTAATCAAGGCCTAGAGTGGATTCAACCATGGAGACTTACTGTTGAATAAGCTCACCTCTTCTACCTTTTTTCTGAACTCTGGCAGGATGTTCAACTCAGCTATTTCGGCTCAAACTCCTTCGATTCAAACTGGCTTCTTTTACACTCTGACTCAATTGCTCTGTTTGGTCTCAAAGTAACTCTAGCAATCTGTACTAATCTTCTGGCTTCTCATTCTCTGGTTCATTCTGTCTTCACCTCTATCTAGTTTGTTCTCTCTGGAACCTGCCTGTCAAAATGTTCGGGTCAAAACTTCATCTGAACACTCTGTCTGCTCTGAAGTAGACTCACTTTCCTGTCTCATCGCTGATTCATTTAGTCAAATATTTCTCTGATTTATCACTTTGCCTGACTCTTAATTAGATGTCACTTTCCAACATGGTTGCTTGTTCTACCAACTAACTCTAGTTGGTAGAACAATGTTTTGGATTAAACGTGTGTACTATAGGAATGCCAGTATTCCAACCAGAGCAGCATGTTGGATTACAATTCATCTACCATGCACTATACATTGGCAGTACTTAAATTCAGGTTCTTTACATACTATGCCATACAGCTCTACACAGCCTTCTGCACTGTGTCTTGAATCCCTAGCAATTGAAGCTTGCAGAAAGCTATTGGTGAGGAAAGAGTTTGTTACCGTAAATAGCATGCCTCCCTGTTACTTATTCCATGCTTGTGTTCTTGCTGCTCCTAAGGTTCATGAACATAAGATATTGACAAATTCAGCATGGTATTGGACCCTAGCCCCTTTGTTCTGTGAGAAACCTCAGATTACCATTAGTAATAGATGCTGTCTCTCTGTCTGTCTGTCTGTCTGTCACTTGATAGTCTACATGCCACTCATTAGGTTGTCCAGGTTGTTGGATCAAAGTGCATAGTGAAATGTCACCCTTTGAGCAGAGTCTGTCTGCAGAAGGTGCCAGTCCATCCACGCTGCAGCAGCACATGCTGTGCTGTGCTGAGACACCCTTGCTAAGCATGGACAATGTGATGATCCTCCAGAGCTCCTTAGGTCTTCTAAGGCATCAAGTGACTTACACTATTGGGGATGCCCCCACGAACACTGAGAGTAGAGAGGCCATTCAGAGTGAGATGAACTGCATATGCAGCGACAGTGGCAAAACTTTTACTAGCACATCCCACCTCAATCGACACCAGATGATACACACTGGAGAAAAGCCTTTTCAGTGTAGCGAATGTGGCAAGTCCTTCAGCCAAAAAGCCTTTCTTATTAAGCATTTCAGAATTAACACTGGAGAGAAGCCATTCAGGTGTGGGGAGTGTGGCAAAACCTTCAAGCACAACTGATTCCTTGTTGCTCATCAGCGAGTTCACACAGAAGTGACACTTTTACATGGACTAAATGTGCCAAGTCATACATGAACAGATCCAGCCTTTTATATCATTATTGGGTTCATACTGGAGAAAATCCATAGAAGTATACTATAGTAGTTTGAATAGGTAGCCCCATAGATTCATGTGTTTGAATGCTTGGCCCATAGGGAGTGACACTATTAGGTGATGTGGCCTTCTTAGAATAGGTGTGGCCTTGTTGGAGAAAGTGTGTCACGGTGGGGATGGGCTTTGAGGTTCAGTGCTCAAGCTCCACCCAGTGTGGGAGAGTCTCTTCCTGGCTGCCTTTAGATCAGGATATAAAACCTCTGCTCCACAGCACCATGTCTGTCTGCATGCAGACATGGTTCCTGCCAAGATGGTAATGGATTGACCTTCTGAAAATGTAAGCCAGACCCAATTAAATGCTGTCCTTTATAAGAGTTACCTTTTCAAAGATTTCAAAGTTGTATTCAAAGCACTGGAAACCCTAAGACATGATATCAAATGCATGAATCATATAAGGAAAATTCCAGCCTTGTTTATCATGTCCAAGCTCATATAAGGGAAAGGAAATTTAAATGTTATGAATCTGGGAAGTGTTAAATAACGAAACTCATCTCATCAATGACCAACAACTTCATAGTAGAGGAAAGTCTTTTATGTGTAGTGTGTGGGAGATGCAGCCTCATTTAACATCTGAGATTTTATGCAGCAAAGCATCATGAGTGCAAAGAATGTGGCAAAGTGTTTTGCTACAGGACTGGCACGACACTAAATAGAGTATATGTATTGAGTGCAATGAACATGGGACATTGTTTCCATGATCTACCCTATCTACACAAAAGGATATTCACTGGACAGAAGTCAAGAGTTCTTCAGATGTGCGGAGCGTTCACCCACACTTACATCATATTTAAATGAAGAAGCCACAGTGCAGACATGCATCATGAACCCACTGAATCTGGGGAAGACTTTGAACAAAATTTGTTCTCATTAGCAACACAGACACAACCCAGATAGGTTTGTGACTGCAAATGTAAAGAAAGCTTCAGCAATTTACCAAGCTTGTTGAGCCTTAGGAGTGAATGTGAGTCTGAGCAAAGAAGTTCTGAGAGTGGATTTTGTGAGGAAGCCAGTCATTGAAAATTACTCATCAAAGATATGGGGGACTTTAGGTATAGCATTGGAAATGTAAATGAGTTAAATACCTAATAAAAAATGGAAAAAAAAATTAAAAGCAGAACAAAATTCATATCTAATCATTCTGTATGAACCAGGTTGTTTTCATTGTACATTAATGGGTTGATGCAACATATTAGGACAGTTTTCATCTAAGTATGACCTTGTTCTTAGACTTTTAAACAAGACAATTTTGTAATGGAACCATACACTATAAATAAAAAGAAAAATAGGAAAAAAAAAAAAAAAGAAGAACATGGATCAAGATGAGGATTAGTGTCATCTTATTCCTAAGAAGTTAATGCTTTCTGAGGACTTAGCAAGAGGAAGCTGTGTTCTTGGCTGCACCAGGATTGAGTGGAGTCTTCATGTTACTGACTTTGAATGGGGGAGGAAGAGAGTGACCTCAGTTTAAATAAGACATATATATTTATTGTTGTTTGTTCTATTGGTTGCCCTTTTTCCCTCACTGAATATTGCAGTCCATGGGATAAATGATCATTTCCTATAAAGTCTTCATGACTATTGTGTCACTACTTTTGTTGGGGACCAGCTCTGTGTAGCACCTAATGCTCTTACATAGGAGTGCAACCCATATGTTTTAGGTGTTTGTTGTTTGTTTCTTGTGTCTGTATTTCGACTGCACATATATATGAATACTAAGTGAATAACTAATGCCTGTGAGGCCCGCCAAAATGCATTGGATTCCTGGAACAGGAGATACAGATGTGTATGAAGCAGTCTGTTTGCTGGAAATGGAACCGTGATCCTCTACCATAGCAGAATATGGACTTAGACGCTGACCCCTCTCTAGAATCCATGTTTTACATTTTTAAGAAGTTACTAGATTTTGTTCTAAAAGGCTGTGTGTTTCAGTTTTCCTCCTGCAGCATATCAGATACCAGTTTGTCACATCCTGACATTTTCCAAGTCATGAGGTATTCACTTTAACAATTTTAGCAACTATTTTGGCTCAGGCATGATGGTGCAGGCTTTAATCCCAGCACTCAGGAGGCAGAGGCAGCTATAGTCAGTGAGTTCAAGGACGTCATGGTCTAGGAGTTCCAGATCTTTGTATACCTTTAAGTGAATGCTGGGAATTGAACCAAAGTTATCTACAATAAGAGTAAGTGCTGTTATCCAGTGAGCCATTTTCCTGACCCTGTATCTATGTTTCCTTTTTTGTTATATACAGTCTTAGGATGTTGGTTTGGCTAGCTTCTTTCTCTGTGAATCACATGTTGTCCTAGAACTCATAGACCTAACATATTCTGGGTTCTGAGTGCTGGTACTAAAGACACACCCCTCTGGGAGATCAAAAGAAACTGGTGCCTTCCTGTGTTAGCCAATGCCCTGAGTAGATTTCAGGTGCTAGCTCTGCATCCAACCACACAAGAGCCGGAGGATGCTGGACTCACGGGTGTTCTAACACACCCACAGGTTCTTACTTGTTTGATCATGCCAGGATTTCAGGATTCTCAAGGCACCTTGACTCCTAGGCACTCTTACATGCAGAATTTCAGGATCAATGGATCACAGAAACATCTGGACTCTGAGGAGCTCTAATAAAACCAGAAAAACAAGACTGACAAGCTCCAGTTGGAGACATTGAGTGCAGGTAGCACTAGATACCCAGATGTAGAGAGGCAAGATCAAGAACATAAGCATCAGAAAACATGCTTACTTGGCACCATCAGAACCCAGTTCTCCCATTATAGCAAGTCCTGGATACCACATTACACCAGAACTGTACAAAGAATCAATAAACCCAAGAGCTGGTTCATTGAGAAAAATCAACAAGATAGATAAACCCTTAGCCAGAGTGATGAGAGGACATGGAGATAGTATCCAAATTAATAAAATGAGAACTGAATATGGAGACAACAAGAGAAAACAAGGAAATCCTAAAAATTATCAGATCCTACTACAAAAGCCTATACTCATCAAAACTGGAAAATCTGGATGAAATGGACAATTTTCTAGGCACATAGCAGGTACCCAAGTTAAATAAGGATAACATAAACCATCTAAACAGTCCCATAACTTCTAAAGAATTAGAAGCAATCATTAATAGTTTCCCAACTGAAAAGAGCACAGGACCAAATGGGTTTAGTGCAGAGTTCTATCAGACTTTATAAGAAGAGCTAATTCCAATTCTGTTCTAACTATTTCACAAAATAGAAACAGAAGGACACTACTCAATTCATTCTATGAAGCAACAATTACACCTATACCTAAACCTTACAAAGACGCAATAAAGGAAGATAACTTCAGACAAATTTCCCTTATAAATATTGTTGCAAAAATACTCAATAAAATTCTCACAAAGTGTAAGAACGTAACAAAACAATCAAACATCATGATGAAGTAGGCTTTTTCCCAGGAATGAAGGGATGGTTCAATATACAGAAATCAAAGAAACCCACTATATAAATATAAGCAAAGGAAAAAACCCACATGATCATCTAATTCAATGCTGAGAAAGCATTTGACAGAACTCAACATCCCTTCATGCTAAAAGTCTTGGAAAGATCAGAAGTTCAAGACCCATAGCTAAACATAATAAAAGCAAAATATAGCAAACCAGAAGACAACAACAAACTAAATGGAGAGAACCTTGGAACAATCCCACTAAAATCATAAACTAGACGAGGCAGCCCACTCTTTCCCTACCGATTCAGTATAGTACTGGAAATCCTAGCCAGAGCAATTTGATAACAAAAGGAGGTGAAAGGGGAAATAGGAGATGAAGAAGTCAAAATATCAGTATATAGAGATGATATAATATTATACTTAAGTGACCCCAAAATCCTACCAGAGAACTCCTAAACCTAAAAACAACTTCAACAATGTGGCTTAATGTAAAATCAACTCAAACAAATCAGTAGACTTCCACTACTTAAAGGATAAACAGGCTAAGAAAGAAATTAGGAAAATGATATCCTTCACAATATTCATAAATAATATAAAATACCTTGATGTGGCTCTAACCAAGGAAGTGAAAGATATGTATGACAAGAACTTCAAGTCTCTGAAGAAAGAAATCAAAGAAGATCTCAGAAGTTGGAAAGATCTCCCATGCTCATGAATTGGCAGGACTAATAAAGTAAAAATGGCCATCTTGCCAAAAAGCAATCTACAGTTTCAGTGCAATCCCCACCAAAATTCCAACTTAATTCTTCATAGAGTTAGAGCAATTTGCAAATTCATCTGGAATAACCAAAAAACGCAGGACCTCGAAAAATATTCTCAGCAAAAATAAAAGAAATTCTGGGGGAAATCACCATCCCTGACCTTAAGCTGTACTACAGAGCAATTGTGATAAAAACTGCATGGTACTGGTATAGCAACATAGAGGTAGATCAATGGAATAAAACTGAAGATGCAAAGATGAACCCACATATCTATGGTCACTTGATCTTTGACAATGAGGTAAAACCATCCAATGGAAATATGACAGCATTTTCAACCAATGGTGATGGATCACCTGGTGGTTGGCATGTAGGGAATGGTATATACAATATAGTGCAATGCTTGTATTTTAGGCAAACTCCTTTATGAGAAAGGCCCACCTTATGAGTCCGCTAGGGGGCAAAGTAATTATGAAACAGAGAGTGATACTGCAGGAAGACTATGGCATTTTTCACTTTGGGAATCTCTCACAATACCTTGGGATTAAGGTGAAGTTAGGAAAGTTCAGCCCATATTTTCCACATGGTGAATACTTTCACTTATATGTAGACATGCTTGAGTTGGCTACAGCAAGGAGAAAGATGAGTGAGTAATAACTTATTGATTTATAATACATAGCACTAAACACTGTCAAGTGGATACACATTAACATATTGAAATGAAAAAATATTTTAACATCAAGAACCAATTTCTAGGTTCCTATACAATGTTTATTTTGACATTTTCCCCAATTCTTTGAAGATTCAAACATGCATAAAATATACCTATGTCATATCAGAACTATTTTCTGAAATTTAATAAATACAAAACTGTTCTTCACCGCTGTTTGATATTCTTTCCTTTAAATTAAACAAAATATTTTTCACTTTGTTGCTGTTATTACACAGTAATCTATTCCCTTACCTTAAACCTCTGGAACAGGTGTTGGTAAGAGAAAGACCAATGTTACAATAAAGAAACACTATGAGTCATAATTGCTAACCCTTGTCATTTTACCCAAAAATGTTTTCCCACAAAACAAACGGATACATACCATGTTCAATAATGAACACAATTATAAAAATTTATATTCACATAAACATGACTTTATAATAAATTGAAGAACCCCGTCATATTTTTAATTAAGATGAACAGAATTTCAAAGGAACGTACAGACTGCACTAAAACATCAAACAAAGAAATAGCTATTAAAACACCTCAAGTACAGCAATAACAGCAACCAGACAAAATCAACAAATAATTTTCAGTTATAAGTGAACACTTGTGTTAAAATTCTGTAAATGAAATCAAAGACAACAATGCTGGCTTATTTTTTTAAGAAACTCCTTAGTTGCCTGCAAGGAGGGGGAGACACATTCACTTACAAGAGGAGAGCATTTCTTCATTTAAAAAAATGAGGAAAACATAATGTTTAGTAAGAGAAAAAAGGAAATTTGAGAACATAAAAAATTTGAGAAATTTTGAGAAAGATATTTATAGAATAATTCTTGACAAAAACACCAACCCACCCAAAAATGAGAGAGAGAGAGAGAAAAAAAAGAACACAAAACAGAAAATTCATTCTCTGAGAACAGAGAGAAATTTTTTTTTTAAATTGAGATTTCTTTTTTATTTATAGAAAATAGCATGTTACTCTCACATAATATATCCTACCTACAGTTCCCTTTCCTTCTACTGGGATATGACCAATTCTCAGTTTTACTTGCAATATATCATAGTTAATACTCTTATTTCCCTCCCAACAGCCTTTTCCATCAGATACATTTTCTGCTATGCATTAGGAAATAGAAAGATTCTATGGGAGAATAACAAAGTAAAACAAGATTAAACAAAAATTAAGACATCATAATAGGACAAAATTTTCATAACATTTTATGGTAAATAGACATATGAGGGTATCTTCATGGAACACTCCATATTCAGCGTCACTACACATAGATTTATCGTTTTCAATAATATTAAACCAGTGTCTGCATGTTCCGCTGTTTTTCATAAACAGTCTTTCATGCTTTGCAATGCTCATTTATTCAAGGTTGTATTGCTTATCTGTAATTTAAGGACATATTTTTTTCCTATTTCAAATTTCTTCCAATACTAACTTGCTTTTCTGTTGCTTTAAATAAACTATGATAATAAGTAAAGTAAGTAGGAAGGAAAGATTTGATATATGGCTTATATACACTCATGAAAAGACAAGTGTGGATATTGGGAAACGGGCATTAAAGCATAGATATTAAAGAACAGATAGGGTGTTTTCACGAAGAATGGAAATCCAGGAAAGTGGATAACATTTGAAATGTAAATAAAGAAAATATTCAATTAAAAAATGATGGAAAACAAGAATACTCCTTACTGGCTTGGCTACCCATAGTGAGATGGGCACACTTATATCAATTACCAATTAAGAAAACGCTTCAAACTCATAATGACAGGCTAGTGTTGGGTAAAAAAAAAATACCTCAATTAAAGTTCCCTATGTCTGTTTACAATACTTAGTGCCAAATTGAAATTAAAAAAGTGAACACATCAGGTTGCAATCTCTATAGTTTTTGCACAAAGATCACTAGCAGCTTTTTCCTGAATTACTAGACATTCATAAGTTATCCAACATTTCCTCAATGTCTTTCCAATATTCACAGCTGGCCATTAAACACTGGACAATATAAAATATCTACCAGTTGGAATACATAAATAAGCTTATTAAACTTTTAATGGTCTTATATAAAACATAAAAGAATATCTAAAAATCATTATCAGTATGTGTCTCATTTTCTTCTCAGATGTCATGCTCTACATGCAGTGCAAAAATTCAGAATATCCTAGAAGGACAGAGTGGCAGCCTACTGTTTCATTTTCAGCCTCTGCCCTGAAAATGAAATTTCTAATAAGAGAAGCAAGTTTTATCTGCTCTGATAAATCCTACATATATATATTTCTCTTTTACCACACTGGAATGAAGAAGTCAACTAAAAGGCAAATTTTTTCTAGTAATTTCTTTTTTATTAGGTATTTATCCCATTAATATTTCCAGTGCTATTCCAAAAGTCCCCCACATGCTCCCCCACCCACCCACTCCCACTTCTTGGCCCTGGCTTTCGCCTGTATAAGGGCAAATAAAGTTTACAAGACCAATGGGCCTCTCTTTCCACTGATGGCCAACTAGGCAATCATCTGATACATATGCAGCTATAGACACAAGCTCCAGGGGGTACTGGTTAGTTCAGATTGTTGTTCCACCAATAGGGTTGCAGATTCCCTCAACTCCTTGGGTACTTTCTCTAGCTCCTACATTGGGGGCCCTGTGATCCATCCAATAGTTGACTGTGACCATCCACTACTGTGTTTGCTACGCCCCAGCATGGTCTCACAAGAGACAGCTATATAAGGGTCCTTTCAGCAAAATCTTGCTATTGTATGCAATGGTGTCAGCGTTTGAAAGCTGATTATGGGATGGATCCCCGGATATGGCAATCTCTAGATGGTCCATCCTTTCTTCTCAGGTCCAAACTTTGTCTCTGAAACTCCTTCCATGGGTGTTTTGTTCCCAATTATAAGAAGGGTCAAAGTGTCCAGACTTTGGTCTTCATTCTTCTTGAGTTTCATGTGGTTTGCAAATTGTATATTATATCTTGAGTATCCTAAGTTTCTGGGTTAATATCCACTTATTAGTGAGTACATATTGTATGACTTCTATTGTGATTGGGTTACCTCACTCAGGATGATGCTCTCCAGGTCCATCCATTTCCATAGGAATTTCATAAATTCATTCTTTTTAATAGCTGAGTAGTACTCCATTGTGTAAATGTACCACATTTTCTGTATTCACTCCACTGTTGAGGGGCATCCTTGTTTCTTTCCAGTTTCTGGCTATTATAAATAAGGCTGCTATGAACATAGTGGAGCATGTGTCCTTCTTACTGGTTGGAACACTTTCTGGGTATATGCCCAGGAGAAATACTGCGGGATCCTCCAGTAGTACTAAGTCCAATTTTCTGAGGAACCACCAGACTGATTTCCAGATTGTTTAAACAAGCTTGCAATCCCACCAACAATGAAGGGGTGTTCGTCTTTATCCACATCCTTGCCAGCATCTACTGTCACCTGAATTTTTGATCTTACTATTCTGACTGGAATGAGGTAGAATCTCAGGGATGTTTTGATTTGCATTTCCCTGATGATTAAGGAGGCTGAACATTTTTTCAGGTGCTTCTCAGCCATTCTGTATTCCTCAGGTGAGAATTCTTTGTTTAGCTCTGAACCCCATTTTTAATGGTGTTATTTAATTTTCTGGAGTCCACGTTCTTGAGTTCTTTATATATATTGGATATTAGTCCCCTATCTGATTTAGGATAGGTAAAGATCCTTTCCCAATCTGTTGGTGGCCTTTTTGTGTTATTGACAGTGTCTTTTGCCTTGCTGAAGCTTTCAATTTTATGAGGTCCCAATTGTCGAGTCTCCATATTACATCACAAGCCATTGCGGTTCTATTCAGGGATTTTTTTCCCCTGTGCCCATATCTTTGAGGCTTTTCCCAACTTTCTCCTCTATAAGTTTCGGTGTCTCTGGTTTTATGTGGAGTTCCTTAATCCACTTAGATTTGACCTTAGTATAAGTGGATAGGAATGGATCAGTTCACATTCTTTTCATGATAACCACAAATTGTGCCAGCACCATTTGTTGAAAATGCTGTCTATTTTCCACTGGATGGTTTTAGCTCCCTTGTCAAAGATCAAGTGACCATAGTTGTGTGGGTTCATTTCTGGGTCTTCAATTCTATTCCATTGGTCTACTTGTCTGTCGATATACCAGTACCATGCAATTTTTATCACAATTACTCTCTAGTACAGCTTTAGGTCAGGCATGGTGATTCCACCAGAGGTTCTTTTATTCTTGAGAAGACTTTTTGCTATCCTAGGTTTTTTGTTATTCCAGATGAATTTGCAGATTGCCCTTTCCAATTCATTGAAGAATTGAGTTGGAATTTTGAGGGGATTGAATTGAATCTGAAGATTGCTTTTTTCTATATTGATCCTGCCAATCAATGAACATGGGAGATCTTTCCATCTTCTGAAATCTTTTTTAATTTCTTTCTACAGTGACTTGAAGTTCTTATCATACAGATCTTTCACTTCCTTAGTTAGAGTCATGCCACGGTATTTTATATTATTTGTGACTATTGAGAAGGCTGTGTTTTCCCTAATTTCTTTCTCAGCCTGTTTATCCTTTGTGTAGAGAAAGTCCATTGACATGTTTGAGTTAATTTTATATCCACATAATTCATTAAACCTGTTTATTATGTTTAGGAGTTTTCTGGTGGAATTTTAGGGTCACTTATATATACTATCATATCATCTGCAAAAAGTGATATTTTGACTTCTTCCTTGCCAATTCGTTTCCCCTTAATCTCCTTTTTTGTCGAATTGCTCTGGCTAGGACTTCAAGTACAATGTTGAATATGTGGGGAGAAAGTGTGCAGCCTTGTCTAGTCCCTGATTTTAGTGGGATTGCTTCCATCTTCTCAGTATTTACTATGATGTTGGCTACTGGTTTGCTGTAGATTGCTTTTACCATGTTTACATATGTTACTTAAATTCCTGATCTTTCCAAGGCTTTTATCATGAATGGGTGTTGGACTTTGTCGAATAATTTCTCCAAGTCTAATGAGATGATCATGTGGTTTTTGTCTTTGAGTTTGTTTATATAATGGATTACATTGATGGATTTCCATATATTAAACCATCCCTGCATCCCAGTAATGAAACCTACTTGGTCAGGATGGATGATTGTTTTGATGTGTTCTTGGATTCTCTTATCGAGAATTTTATTTAATTTTTCAATGTTCAAAACTTTTATTTTGTATAACTTTTTAAAGAATAGTTTTTTTTCCTTTTTTTTATACTTTTTATTAGGTATTTTCCTCATTTAAATTTCCAATGCTATACCAAAAGTCCCCCATACCCTCTCACCCACACCCCTACCCACCCACTCCCACTTTTTGGCCCTGGCGTTCCCCTGTACTGGGGCATATAAAATTTGCAAGTCCAATGGCCCTCTCTTTCTAGTGATGGCCGACTAGGCTATCTTTTGATCAAGAGCTCTGGGGTACAGGTTAGTTCATAATGTTCTACCTATAGGGTTGTTTAGCTCCTTGGGTACATTCTCTAGCTCCTCCATTGGAGGCCCTGTGATCCATCCAATAGCTGACTGTGAGCATCCACTTCTGTGTTTGCTAGGCCCCAGCATAGTCTCACAAGAGACAGCTATATCTGGGTCCTTTCAGCAAAATCTTGCTAGTATATGCAATGGTGTCAGCGTTTGGAAGCTGATTATGGGATGGAACCCTGGATAAGGCAGGTTTTAGATGATCCATCCTTTTGACACAGCTCCAAACTTTGTCACTGTAACTCCTTCCATGGGTCTTTTGTTCCCAATTCTAAGAAGTGGCAAAGTGTCCACACTTTGGTCTGTGTTCTTCTTGAGTTTCATGTGTTTCACAAATTGTATCTTATATCTTGGGTATCCTAAGTTTCTGGGATAATATCCACTTCTCAGTGAGTACAAATTGTGAGTTCCTTTGTGATTGGGATACCTCACTCAGGATGATAGCCTCCAGGTCCATCCATTTGCCTAGGAATTTCATAAATTCATTCTTTTTAATAGCTGAGTAATGCTCCATTATGTAAATGTACTAAAAATAATAAATAGTAATAATACAGGGCTAATTTCTAACAAAACAATGTGATGGAAAATAAAATCAGGATAAACATAGTGAGATGGTTTGAATTCTTACCCCTAGGGAGTGATGCTATTTGGAGTTGTGGGCTTATTGGAGACCTTGTTGGATGAAGCATATCACTGCATATGTGGACTTTGAAACCTTCTACCTGTAAGCTCTGATTAGTGTAGAAGAGACCATCATCCTGGCTACCTGCGGAAGACAGTTTTCCTTCTGGTTACCTTAAGAAAGCTGTAGACTCTTGAATTCTGGAGTACCAAGTCTGCCAGAATGTTGCCACACTTCCACCATGATCATAATGGACTAAATCTTTGAAGCAGTAAGCCAGCTCCAATTAAACACTGTCCTTTATAAAAGTAGACTTGATTATGGTGTCATTTCACTCCATTTACACAATAGAGTACTACTCAGCTATTAAAAACAATGACTTCGAGCACCGGGTCACCTTGGGTGCAGAGTCAGCAGACACCCCCAAGGTACCCTAGAGAACTCTCCACGCCATCTTAGGACCACCTGTGTGTGTAAACCACCTGCTGCTCCAATCCAGTCATTCGGGACCTGGGACAGCATTAGGGAAACCGAAAAGCAGGCCTGACCAGGCTCACAAATCTCTTCTGGTCAGTGCCAGCAACAGGTCACCTAAATGAGGAGTTGGCAGACACCCCAAGGTCCCTAGAGTACAGCTTCTGAGGCAGACCCCATTTTGGCCTCCAGACATCTGGGCTCCTTCCCTGCCAGAGGAGAGGTGTCCGTGCCACCCAGGAGGGATTTGCTGGAGTACCTGGGGGTGCTATCTTGGTTCCCGGATGCCTGAGACTAGTCTGCACAGGTAAGAGTGTGGACTACAGAAGCTAACAGCTTCTGGGACAGGCCCTGTTTCAGGCCTTCATCTTCTGCCAGGAGGGAGGTCCAAATGCCAGATATCTGTGCACCTTCCCTGTAAGAGGAGAGCTTGTCTGCAGAGAGTGCTCTGACCACTGAAACTCAGAGGAGAGAGCTAGTCTCCCAGGCCTGCTGATAGAAGCTAACAGAATCACTAGAGGAACAAGCTCTAACCAGAGACAACTATAACACCTAACTCCAGAGATTACCAGATGGTGAAAGGCAAACACAAGAATCTTACTAACAGAAACCAAGACCACTCACCATCATCAGAACACAGCACCCCTACCTCAGCCAGTCCTGGGCACCCCAACACACTCAAAAAGCTGGACCTGGATTTAAAAGCATATCTCATGATGATGGTAGAGGACATCAAGAAGGACTTTAATGAGACATCCGGGCACCTTCTCTGTCAGAGGAGAGGCATCATCACAGCCCAGGAAGCCATTGACTGAACATCTTCCAGAGACATCTTGGTTCCCGGATCCTGCCATGACAAGTCTGCAGAGGTAGGTGAGAGTGTGGACTACAGAAGCTAACAGCTTCTGGGTCAGGTGGGAGCCACAGAGCTTCTGTGGTACACCCTGTTTCATGATCCAGACATCCAGGCACCTTCCCTGCCAGAAGAGAGGTGTTCACCCCGCCAAGGAGGGCTTTGCGTTAGCATCTGCGAGAGCCATCTTCATTCCCGGATCCCACCAAGATTAGTCTGCTCAGGTGAATGTGTAGACTACAGAAGCTAACAGCTTCTGGGACAGGCCCTGTTTCAGGTCTTCATCTTCTACCAGGAGGCAAATCTGAACAACAGATATCTGTGCACCTTCTCTGCAAGAGGAGAGCTTGCCTGCAGAGAGTTCTCTAACCACTGAAATTCAAAAGAGAGCTAGTCTCCCAGGTCTGCTGGTAGAGGCAAACAGAATCACGAAAGGAAAAAACTCTAACCAGAGACAACTGTAACAACTGACTCCAGAGATTACCAGATGACAAAAGGCAGACAAAAGATTCTTACTAACAGAAACCAAGACCACTCACCATCAACAGAAGCCAGAACTCCCACCTCAGCCAGTTCTGGGTACCCCAACACACCCAAAATCTAGACCCCGATTTAAAGGCATATCTCATGATGATGGTGGAGGACATCAAGAAGAACTTTAATAACTCATTTAAAGAAACACAGGAGAACACTGCTAAAGAGTTACAAGTCCTTAAAGAAAAAGAGGAAAACACATCCAAACAGGTGATGGAAATGAACAAAACCATGCTAGACCTAAAAAGGGAAGTAGACACAATAAAGAAACCCCAAAGTGTGGCAACACTGGAGATAGAAACCCTAGGAAAGAAATATCGGACGATAGATGTGAGCATCAGCAACAGAATACAAAAGATGGAAGAGAATATCTCAGGTGCAGAAAATTCCATAGAGAACATCACCACAACAATCAAAGACAATGCAAAATGCAAAAAGATCCTAACTCAAAACATCCAGGAAATCCAGGACACAATGAGAAGACCAAACCTATGGATAAGGTCAAGTAACATATAAAGGCAGGCCTATCAGAATTACACCAGATTTTTCACCAGGACTATGAAAGCCAGAAGATCCTGGACAGATGTTATACAGACACTAAGAGAACACAAATGCCAGCCCAGGCTACTATACCCAGCCAAGCTTTCAATTACTGTAGATGGAGAAACCAACTTATTCCATGACAAAACCAAATTCACACATTAAATTTCGACAAATCCAGCACTTCAAAGGATAATAACAGAAAGAAAAAAAAACAATACAAAGACGGAAACCACGCCCTAGAAAAAAAAAAAAGAAAGTAATCCTTCAACTAACCTAAAAGAAGACAGCCACAAGAACAGAATGCCAACTTTAACAACAACAACAAAAAAAGGGAGCAAAAATTACTTTTTCTTACTATCTCTTAATATCAATGGAATTAACTTCTCAATAAAAAGACATAGACTAACAGACTCACTACACAAACAGGACCCAACATTTTGCTGCTTAAAGGAAACCCATCTCAGGGAAAAAGACAGACACTACCTCAGCATGAATGGCTGGAAAAGAATTTTGCAAGCAAATGGTCTGAAGAAACAAGCTGGAATAGCCATTCTAATATTTAATAAAATCGACTTCCAAACCAATGTCATCAAAAAAGACAAGGGCACTTCATACTCATCAAAGGTAAAATCTTCCAAGAGGAATTCTCAATACTGACTATCTATGCTCCAAATACAAGGGCAGCCAAAGCATACATTGCAAATCACACAATAATAGTGCAAGACATCAACACACCCAATCATAAAAGAACTCAAATGATATGTTCTTACTAATAAGTGGATATTAGCCCAGAAACTTAGAATACCCAAGATATAAGATACAATTTGTGAAACACATGAAACTCAAGAAGAACAAAGACCAAAGTGTGGACACTTTGCCCCTTCTTAGATTTGGTAACAAAACACCAATGGAAGGAGTTACAAAGACACAGTTTGGAGCTGAGACGAAAGAATGGACCATCTAGAGACTGCCATTTCTGGGGATCCTTCCCATAATCAGCCTCCAAATGCAGACGCCATTCCATACACTAGCAAGGTTTTGCTGAAATGACTGAGATATAGCTGTTTCTCGTGAGACTATGCCGGGTTCTAGCAAACACAGAAGTGGATGCTCACAGTCAGTTCTTGGATGGATCACAGTTCCCCTAATGGAGGAGCTAGAGAAAGTAACCAAGGAGCTAAAGGGATCTGCAACCCTATAGGTGGAACAACAATATGAAGTATCCAGTACCTCCCAGAGCTCGTGTCTTTAGCTGCATCTGTATCATAAGCTGGCCTACTTGGCCATCATTGGAAAGAGAAGTCAATTTGTCGTGCAAACTTTATCTGCCCACTGGGGAGCATCAGGGCCAAGAAGTGGGATTGGGTAGGTAAGGGAGTGGGTGGGGGAGCAGATGGGGGACTTTTGGAATGGCATTGGAAATGTAAATGAAATTAATGTGTAATTTTAAAAAAGAAGCACCCAAAGAAATGTTCAACATCCTCAGTCATCAAGGAAATTCAAATCAAAATGACTCTGTGATTCTACCTCATACCAGACAGAATGGCTAAGATCAAATACGCAGGTGACAGCAGGCACTGGTGAGGATGTGCAGAATGAGGAACACTCCTCCATTTCACTAAGATTGTAAGCAGGTACAACCACTCTGGAAATCGTTCTGATGCTTCCTCAGAGAATTGGAAATAGTCCTACTTGAGGACCCTGCCAGAGCACTCCTGAGCATATAACCAAAAGATGCTCCTACATATAACAAAAACACAACCTATACATATATCAAGGACACATGCACCACTATGTTCATAGCAGCCTTATTTATAATAGCCAGAAGCTGGAAACAAACAAGATGTCCCTCAAAAAAGGGATAGACACAGAAAATGTGGTACATTTACACAGTGAAGTACTACAGAGCTAGTAAAAACAATGGCTTCATGTAATTCCCAGGCAAATGGATGGAATTAGAAAATGTCATCCTGAATGAGGTAACAAAGTCACAAAAGAACACACATGGTATATACTCACTGATAAGTGGGTATTAGGTAAAAAGTTTGAAATGCCCATGATACAACTTACAGACCATGCAAAGCTCAAGAAGTAGGAAGACCAAGTGTGGATTCTTCACTCCTATTTAGTAGTGGGAGCAAAATAATCACAGGAGGTACAGGGTGAAAAGGATTTGGGAGAAAGAGAGAAGGGGAGAAGAAAAAGAGGCAGGATCAAGTGTGAGGGGAGATGGGGGTGATATACAAAGGGTCAATAAATTAAAGAAAGGTGGGTAGCAAGGGGAGGTGGGAATCTGGGGGTAGCCAACAGAAAGTCCCTGATGCCAGGAAAGCAAACAGCTCTCAAGACAAAACTGTGATGACATTAGCTGAAATGCCCAACCCAGGGGAGAGAGCAGTAGAGACCATATCCAGAGGTTAGGAATGACCACCAGATGAAGATTGGATCCACCCCCACCCTTTCTCAAAATTTAGCCCAGAATTTCTTCTGTCTAAAGGAAATGCAGGGAGAAGAGTGGAGCAGAAACAGAAGGAAAGGCCATCCAGAGACTGTCCGACCTAGGAATCCATTCCATATGCAGTCAACATTCCCAGTCACTATTGCTGATGTCAAGAAGTGCTTGCTTACAGGAAACTGTTATTGATGTCTCCTGAAAGACACAATGAGAACCTGACAGATACAGTTGCAAATGTTTGCAGGCAACCATTGGATAGTTACAGGAACCCCAGTGGGGGAGTTAAAAAAATACCAAAGTAGATGAAGGGGTTTGCAACCCCATAGGAAGAGCAATGATATCAACCAACTAGACACCCCGGAACTCACAGGAACTAAAACACCAACCAAAGAATACACATAGAGAGACCCATGGTTCCACCTGCATATATAACAGATATATAACATATATAACAGAGGGGGGCCTTATCAATCAATTGGAAGGGAGGAACTAAGTTCTGTGAAGGCTTGATGCCATTTCTTAAGAAAAAGTTAGAGCAGTAAGGTGAGAGTGGGTGCATGGGTGGGCATACACCCTCATAAAATCAGAAGGGAGGGGATTGTGCTGTGGGGGTTTGAAGGGGAAACTTGGGATAAGGATAACATTTGAAATGCAAAGAAATAAAATAAGCAATAATTATTAATAAAACATGCATATACAAAGAAATAAAATAAATGAATAGATCTAAAAGTAAAACACTGAAAAAAGTGAGAAATTATTTGACTAAACAGGCAAAAAGGAATTGGGAAGGCATAAAGGAATAAAGGAAATATGAAGCTTATGTCAGAAAATTGAAAGAAAAATATTATTCTTGAGTTGTAAATTGAGCATGAAAGAATGTCTTGAAGGGAGAGGAAGGTTGATTGAACTGAGGAATGAGTCAGTGGCCAGATGGGCAACAGACATGGGCCATAGACGTGCAGATACCAGCAAAGTACATGCTACATGTGTGTCAATGTGCCACAAGAAAATCCTGAATAATGTATGGTAATTTACAGGAAATAATAGTTATTAAACAAAAATGATTTAACAAAATTGAACTACTGAAAATTTCATTTGCACACTTGAAAAAGAAATTTCCTCTGTATTCTTATGAAAGACTGCGCCATTATCATTCCTCTAGATAAAAAGTCTCTGCATTCTGAATTTATCAGAGATTTAGCAGTCATACACAGGAAAAACAGTGACTTTTACATAATGCAGAAATATACAGTGCAAAACACTAAACTTGTTTGTGTCACTCTGACATAAAATGGAGCATATTATCGCCCAAACTGATGAACTGCCTATATATACTCTGCCTGTTTCCAGTCCAAATCCAATGAAACAGGTTCATGAGTGTACAATATTCAGTAAAATCTCAGATTGTCACTCTTGTTGACTCTAGACTGCAACCAAATATACATGGGTAAAAAGAATGTATAGGAAAGTTTACACATTGAAACACAGTGCTCTTTCACAGTCACTATTTGTTTCGAAGATATTTAATAGCTATTTGTAAATAAGATTCTTTAACAGCCACTACCTCAATGTAAAATAACAAAAAACAATGTAGGAAAAATATAATGTAGAACAGATGTGTCAGCCTAGGATATTAAGTTGAAAAAAAATGAGCACGTGGGAGGTAGATAATAGTTTGGAACTCAAATATTAACGTGATTTTTTTCACTACTAATTAATTTTTGGAAAGTGGAGTGACTTTTTGTTTTATTCGAAATAAAGAACAAAGCATGGCATATTTTATGGGTCTTGTTGAGCCTTTAAAACTCAATCTTTACCTTGTAAATTAACGGTGGATATGTGAAGAAATGTATGATTTCAGATAGACCTCAATTACCTATACTTGGGATTTGATCTGTTTATATATTCTCAAGATAATGGAAGCACAGGTCTTGTTTAGATATTTCTGTCACCTAGTGACATAGTTCACACTCTACATGGTCTGTGGATCTCAGTGACTGTAAACATGAGTCTGCCTCAGCATGACTTGGACTGTGTAATAAAGTGTCCTGTGTGTCCTCAGTAGCTCCAGTTTTGCTATTACTGGATGTCTCACTCTGAATAATGTGATACAATACACTGACATCATTTCTGACTGGGTTCACATAATCAGATTGTTGAAACTTTCCAAGGACTAAATTTGAACACAGGGGCTTCCTTCCACAGATTCACAAACATGAATGATATCATGGAGACTGAGTATGAATTATCCTCCTAAGTATTTACCTACATGTGTTTATTACATGGGCTGTGGACACCAGTTGCAGAGCCCCAGGGAAGACAGTATTTAAGTTTCTTCCAGGGCTCAGGAGAAACCTGAAAATAAAATGAGTCATGAATATGCCATAAACCTCACCTTTGCACAAAGAAATAAATGCAAGCAGAAATTTGATGTAGTGATATGCATGGCTCATCACAATCCACACTGCCCAGATTTAAGGCAGGAAAAATATGTTCATTTTGATGGGAGTCTTCTTCCTCCTTAACATTCCAGTTTTTATGGCAAATTTCACTGATCCCGTGTGCTTTTGGAGAATAAATTTGAATGAAATTCAGGATGAATATTTGGGATTAACTTGTGCTTTCATCCTGGCAGCAGTTCAGAAACCTATTGAGAAAGATTATTTCAACAAGACTCTGAATTTCCTGTAAGTAAATTTGAGTTTCAAATTGAAATGACAACTTCAGTACTTCTTGAGTGCTCCGAGGATATTAGTCAAATTCTTTAGACTTCTGTCCTGTTGCTAAGTCTGAACACCAAGAACCAACCTTGATTCCTGTACAGATTCAATCCTATTTTTCCTTTTTTTCATATCCAGTGGAGGTTTTGGTTTTCTTTCAGGTGGCTTCTGATTTAAATGTTAGAAGATTAGGAATAAAGGAATATCTACATTGATCCTTAACATAAAGCCTGCCTTCTGACACTTTATATTGCACTCTAGACAGTGATGGCTTATTGACATTGATCCTGTAATATTTCATTATGTTTTATCCCAAGTACGTGTAAATAAATGGTCATAAATTCTGCTGACAGTCCTTCCATAAGTGTGTTGATCCTAGAGCATATTATGGTTCCAGTAATATTCATGGCACATATAGTTTTTAAAACTTTACATACATACAAAATTACTGTCTCAAATTCATTGCATGTGGTCACTTATTGACTTCTAAAGCTTCATCAGATTTAGAAAGAGAACTTTACATTCAGAAATTCCTATTTCATATGAATACCTGGATGGATTTTTTTGTATGTATATGAGCAAGGAATAGTTATCTCATTGGGGGTCAAGACAGCGAAGTGTTTTAAAAGATAAAATCAAAAAGCACTGTGGCTTCATGCTTTACAATGTTCATGTACAATCACTGGCTTTTATGTTTTATAAAGTTCAGCTCAGGACTCTCTCTTTAGAATAAACCATACTTGGAACATATGGAATCCAATGATGTGATTACATTCTTTGAATAGGCAGGCTATCAATAACAGTGGTGACTGCTTATGTCCCTTGTCACTGGCATGGGTGACAATTGTATTATGAGAGAGTTGGAACATTTGAGAGCAGTAACGCAGGAGCTTTCTATTAGGTTTTTTTGTCATTAAGGGAAATATCTTCTCTATTCATGCCTAAGTTGGCTAATTTCTCACCCTTTTAAAATACTTAAATCTTGTGAAACTTCTTTCAATAATTTTAGTAAATATTAGTACACATGTTCCCAATGTGGTATCAAAACCCATTTTTGTGGATTGCTGATCATTTTTTTAAAACACAGCCCTTTAGACTACTAGGCTACAAAGACAGCTTAAGTAACTGAAGTTTCATAAAGTTTATTTGTAGGAAGTAGTTTGAGAATTGTACAATGTCTACTCTCAAATTCCTTTTCTATATTAGTAAAACTTTAATTGAGATTGTATGTGTGTGTGTGTGTGTGTGTGTGTGTGTGTGTGTCTGTGTGTGTGGTAATAAAGAATCTTCTAAAATGACCTATTTTATAGGGTATAGAATGAAAACAAAATAGGTGTATAATTTTTAGTGAAAACCTAATTGTATTTACTTCATTTCAATTATTAAATATGTAGGTGTATATTTAGTGTTTATTCATAAGATCATATAAAATGACAAGGATGAAACAGGAGATATAATTCATTACATAAACATAAACAATCTCAGTATGGTATTATTCCATTTCCATTGCCTAGTGGCCCACTTTTTTTTTTCTTTTTACGAAAAAACAATGAACATATTCTCTAAATTTACACCAAAATCTCTTCTGTTTTATAAGCATATAATACTGGCATATACAAATATCACTGCAATTTCCATATTTTCCTAGTTCTCAATAGGATGCTAGTATTGTTTTACTGTACCTGGAAAGTTTGCCAAAGATATTTCCAGAAATTAATTTATAATGAATGAAGTACCCAGAGTGAATATATCACATTCCTTTGTAAAAAGAAATTAGGAGCAAGATACATGGGTGGTAGGACAACCCCTTAAACTCTGTACTAAATACCTGGCACTACTACATACCTGTGCATTTGAATTTAGGGTAGTCTACAGAGAAGTATCTTATAAAACATTTGCATGTATTGCAATCTTATAACCTAAATAATACTTGCTCAAATACATACAAACGTAAACATTGACATGTATCAGTTACCAAATTCATGTTTGATATTTGAATTTATTTAAAAATAAATCTTTCTAAAAGATATTCTTTGAATAAAAGATTGAAAAAAATAACAAGATGAGGATAGATATGAGGGGACATGTCAAGAATTTTGACCACTAATTATAAGTGATTATAAGTACAAGAATCAAATGTTGCTGGAGAGAGACCATTATGCATTGATAAATCATTTTATTACTGCCTTAACAAGTTCAGTTAATTTCACAAGACAATATGAACTCAGTGGCTCTAATAACAAGTTTTTTATATTGCTCAATAACTTCAAAATGAAGACATGATCAGAATTACTGTTTTGTCAATATCTGTGATTTTCTTTTTACCTTCTGATCAATCACTCAAAAGAAGAGATGGGAATGTTCTCTGTGGATGAGGTCAATACCATATCTTATTTATGAGAGAAATACTGTCATGAACTTTAAAAGAGTTTACTATTTTCCAGGTTCTCATGTCAATTCAATCTCACAACAAAAGCCATTTGTCCCCGTCTTTAGATGTCAGATGCAGAAACTTCCAGTATACCATAGTGCTTCTCTTGAGTACAAATAATCGTGTATAATCATCTGGCCATAATAATCACTGTACTCTTTTACAGAAAAACAACTAAAAACCACAAATATGCTTTGGCATTGGCCTTTGCAATGGATGAAATCAACAGGAATCCTGATCTTTTACCAAATATGTCTTTGATTATAAGATACACTTTGGGCCGTTGTGATGGGAAAACTGTAATACCTACACCATATTTATTTCATAAAAAAACAAAAAGTCCTATCCCTAATTATTTCTGTAATGAAGAGACTATGTGTTCCTTTCTGCTTACAGGAACCCATTGGGAGGTATCTTTAAGTTTCTGGAAGTACCTGGACAGCTTTTTATCTCCACGTGTGAGTTATCATCGTCCAGGAATTCTTAACATCATGTCTCTTTGGAAGACTTTGATAGCTATTAAGAAAGTTAATGGATGTGGTTGGACTTATGCTTATGTCAATCTTGGTAGTTCCAGGATACTTACTATTCAGAAACATGATAGGCCTTCTGCTAAGTGCTACCACCAGAAGTAGAAAAATAGCAGCAAGACAGAATGGAAGAGGCCATGGAGAATTGAGTCTGGCATGGTGGTAGAAGGAATCTTATGCCTTGACTGACTGCCAGTCAGAGTGTTTCATTATTTATACCAATCTCAGAAAGCAGAGATTTGTTCACTCTGTTCAAAAATTTAAAGCATATTATTTCTGTCCCCCGATAGGAGTTATCTTTATCTTGGTTATAAGATTAAATTATCATTGGTAAACTATGAAATAATAGAATTATGGTGGTGTTATAAGTTTAGTCATCAGAGATAAACTGTGATGAAATCACAAAAATAAATTTTATCAACATTTTCTCTATAACCCAGCTTTTAAATATCTGGAGTTTTTTTTTTTTTTTTTTTTTTTTGCAAAGGCATGAGATACCATTCTTAGCCTGGCTATTCATGACATTTTAGTGACTAGAAAGGATGAAAACTCCAATCCAGTATGTGGAGTTCGCCATTTGACTACCTGTGAGTGTATAACTAACTATTTAGATTCAGAATTTAAATTGGCATTAGATCTCTGACAAAGAATTCAGGCCCATACTGCTACAGCTATAATAAGTCATTTTCTTTAATAATATAATAATTCTATATCTCTGTGGAATTTATTGCTATGTCTTATCTTGTTTTGTTTTGTTTTGTTTTTTTAATTTTCGGTTGTTTCCATGTCATAAGATAAAAGATTAGAACTTCACAAGTGAACTTCTCTAAGAAAGAGGGGTTATGGAAATCTGAGACATCATTCTTTCATATTTTTCTACACTATTATTTATCCATCATTATAAGACACTTTGTATGTAGGAGATAACTCCATCCAATCTAACTTTGTTTCTGTATGTTTTCCTCAAGAGGTACAACTTATGAGTCTGATTTATTTTGCCCTATAATTACCTGGATATATAGTAGGAAGAGTTTTTCTAATCTGATTTGCTGATAACACTCTTAGGCTGCCAAATCTAGTTTAATTTTTTACATTTACTTTGACCTTATTATCTGTTTCCTGAAGAGGCACAGAGGCAGACATTGCCAGAATATTTCAGAAACTTAACCTAAAAAGGAGATTGCTGGCATTTTTAAGTGAGTCAAAACCTATAGTGTACAATGTTACCATCAAGTAGGGCAATATAAGACTATCTCTTGTGAATCCTTAGAAAGTTAGAATATCCAAAATATAAGATACAATCGGCAAAACACATGAACCTCAAAAAGAATGAAGACCAAAGAGTAGATACTTTGCCCCTTCTTAGAATTGGGAACAAAACACCCATGGAAGGAGTTACCAAAGGCTAAATCAGTATTATGAACAGGACTCTCATGTTCACTCTTAGAAATAATTCTGGATTACAGCATAAATACCTTTTTAAAAAATATTAATCAAATATCCCAAAATTGTAAAAGTATCAAAATCCCTTCAAATATTGAAAACATGGATATCAAGACAAAAACTGAAAGACAGAAAGGCAGATATTATAACATGCAAATACATTTTGTTACTTCTTGTCAAACAGCTATGCTTGCTATTCCCATTAGAAGTGGATGGGCCAGGCTTCCATGTTTGCACATTTGAATTAGAGATGAAACATCACAGGTAATCAACAGTTTGCAGGTAAATATGATTACAAGTGTTTTCAAGTGCACTACACCTCATGCTGCTCTCTGTGTTGTAGATCCTTCAGCTTACCTATGGACCTTTCAGTTCCATCTTCAGTGATGATGAACAATATCCCTATCTCTATCAGATGGCCCCAAAGGACACATCTCTAGCATTGGCAATGGTCTCCTTCATACTTTACTTTAGCTGGAACTGGATTGGCCTTGTCATTCCAGATGACGATCAAGGAAACCAATTTCTTTTAGAGTTGAAGAAACAGAGTGAAAACAAGGAAATTTGCTTTGCCTTTGTGAAAATGATCTCTGTTGATTATGTTTATTTAGAACCAGAAATTGAAATGTACTACAAACAAATTGTGATGTCATCCTCAAATGTTATTATCATTTATGAGGAAAAAGACAATTTCTTTGATTTGATCTTCAGAATGTGGGAACCTCCAGTTTTACAGAGAATATGGATCACCACAAAACAATGGAATTGCCCTACCAGTAAGAGAGACATAACTCATGGCACATTCTATGGATCACTTACTTTTCTACCCCACCATGGTGAGATTTCTGGCTTTAAAAATTTTGTACAGACATGGTTCAATCTCAGAAACAAAGATTTATATCTAGTAATGCCAGAGTGGAAATATTTTAAATATGAAGGCTCAGCATCTAACTGTAAAATACTGAAGAACAATTCATCTGATGCCTCATTTGATTGGCTAATGGAACAGAAGTTTGACATGACCTTTAGTGAGAATAGTCATAACATATACAATGCTGTGCATGCCATAGCCCATGCCCTCCATGAGATGAATCTGCAACAGGCTGATAATCAGGCAATAGACAATGGAAAAGGAGCCAGTTCTCACTGCTTGAAGGTAAAGTTTCTTCTGTTGGATGAGGTTTGGTGTCTTCAACTGCATAGCTATTTAGAGTCACTCAGATGCACAGACTTAAAGAAATAGGAAATATTTTCCAAAATAATAGGTTTCTGAATAATTTTCCTTAAAGAACGGCAGTCTAGAGATTGTTATGAATGTGAATGGAAAAAGAATTCATAGACTAGCAATGAAAATGGGTGGTTTTATAAAGAGCATGCAAATATCCATTAGCATACCCCTTCCAATATTGGATATAAACTGTCCTTACTCATTAATTTTCTCCGTGATGAGAATATGATTTTTATCTATATTTTTCAGTTATATGGAAAACATTTTAATAAATGGTCTCCAGTGATTCTGCCAAGAGTGTAGGCTGTGGAGAACATTGTGGCTTTCTGAGAGTAACTAAACAAGAAATAGTGTTGGTATTCAGTTCTGTCTGTAGAAAAGTGTTTATATGTGTGAGTGTATGTTTCTCACTGTGTATATGTATATTTTCTACTCTTTATGTATATCTGTGTTTATATTTGTGATATTTTCAACATACATGTTTATCTCTATATGAAAGTGGAAGTAAGCAACAAATTTTTTCTATGTATGAATTTCTTTAAGTGTGTTTGTTTATGTATGTGCATATGTTTCTTTGTGGTTTTGTCAGAGTAGGTTTCTTTGTGTACATTGTATGTATTTTGTGAGTGTTTATAAGTACTTATTCGGATTTGTACCTGCTTTGCTGTGTATGAGTCTGCCTATTTCTTCTTACTTGGCATGGACATTGCCTGCCATTTTGTATTTAGGTATGAGTATAAATTTCTCTGTGTCAATATCATTCATGGCTGGTGCTTATATATTTATGCCTCTCCCAGTATTTTGCTGTCAGTGTGTGTGTGTGTGTGTGTGTGTGTGTGTGTGTGTGGTTGTATGTGTGCCAGTGTAATATTTTGAGTGAGTTCATATATGTGTTTTCATTTGACTGAATGTATTTGTCTTTTATGGTCCTGAATATTTACACATGTTTCTCAACATGTATATACATTTGTTTGTAAATAAATGTATTGCTGTATTATGTGTGACTTAGAAAAGATGTGAGCCTTTCTCAAGATTAATGTGTGTGTGTGTGTGTGTGTGTGTGTGTGTGTGTGTGTGTGTGTTGCATACCTTTGTTTGGTTCTGCATTTTTCTCTGTGTTTCATATTCTTCACTGAGAGAACATAAATTATTGTAATATGATAATTTCATTTATCCAATTGCTTTGTTGTGATTTCTCTTTCTCTTTCTTTCTTTAAATACAGTTGCCTTTGCTATAAAATCAGAATGCATTTTATGAATTGAAGGAACTTTATATACATCATACTGCAATGCTTGTATTTTAGGTACACTCCTTTCTAAGAAAGACCCACTTCACTAATCCTCTTGGGGACAAAGTGATTATGAAACAAAGAGTAATAACGCAGGAAGACTATGACGTTTTTCATTTTGGGAATCTCTCACAACATCTTGGGATTAAGCTGAAGTTAGAAAAGTTCAGCCCATATTTTTCACATGGTCGACACTTTCACTTATACATAGACATGATTGAAGTGGCCACAGGAAGTAGAAAGGTGAGTGTATACTAACTTACTGGTTTGTTATACACAACAATAAACAGTGTCAAGTGGATTCATGGCAACATATTGAAATGAACAATTATGTCACATCAGAATCCAATTTCTAGTCTCCTGTATATTTTCTTTCATTTTTGACATTTTTACCAATTTTTGAAGATTTCAAACATGCATAAAATATAGCTTTGTTATATCAGGACCATTATCTGAAATTTAATAAAATACTGTTGTTCACCACTGATATTCTTTCCTTTAAATTTAACAAAATTTTCTTCATATAATTGCTCTTTTGACAATGTAATCTCGTCCCTTAATTAAACCTCTGGAACAGGTATTGATATGAGAGAGTCTAATATTAAAGTTATGAAATAACAAGAGTCATAATACCTAACCTTGTCATTATATCCAAAACTGTTTCCCATGTAATAAGAGGACACTCACCACATTCACTAATGAACACAACGATAGAAAATCATATTAACAGAAACATCACTTTTTAATAAATTGGAAGAATCCATTCATGTTTTTTGTAAGATGAACAGAAGGTCAAGGCAGCCTATAGACAGCACTAGAACAACAGAAAACGAAATGGCTATTAACACACCTCAAGTACAGCAAAAACAGCAATTAGACAAAAGCAACAAATAATTTTCCATTATGATTGAACATTTTTGTTAATGTTCTCTAAATGAAATCAAAGACAACAAGGCTGGTTTATTTTTTTTAGACATTCCTAAATTGCCTACAGTGGGTAGGAAGACACATTCATATACAAGAGGAGAACATTTCTTTCTTAAAAAAAAATGGAGGAAAACGTTATAATGTTTAATAAGAGGGAAAAAGGTAATTGAAGAACTATACATTTGATAGGTATGTATGGAATAATACTTGACAAAAACACATAAAAAGGAACACAATACACAACAGAAAAATCATTCTCTGAGAACAGAGAGAATTTTTTTGAAATTATGATTGTTTTTGTTATTGAAAATTACTTGTTATCCTCACATAATGTATCCTAATTACAGTTTTCCTCCCTTCTATTGGGATGTGACCAATTGTCAGTTTTGCTGGCAAATGTATCATAGTTAATACACTTATTTCATTCCCAACACCTTTTCCATCAGATCCACTTTATGTCACTCATTAGAAAATAACAGGATTCTATAGGAGAATACTAAAATAAACAAGTTAAACAAAATCATAATAGGACAAAATTTGCATATCACATTATGGTAAGTAGTTGTATGAAATGGTGCTAGGGAAAAGACGAAGAAATCCTACCTCATACCTCATAGAATAGTAATAAGTGAAGCATGAGTTAGTGATAATGACAATTGAGTGATATTTATTCCCGGTTTAGTACTAAGAATACTTGATTTTTGAAACTATAATTTAAATTGTAAATTCTATAATCAGAACATATGGAATTATTGATGCCAATTATTTATTCCATATTTGCATTGAATAAGCATAATAAGATGCTCCTAAAAACGATTAATGTCAAACTCCAAAAGGAATTCCTTGGACAAAATCAAGTTATATGTCAATGGGAATTCTACATAAAAACCCTGAAATAGACTGTCCTTTTCAAAGCCAGCCAAAACACAAAAATCTGGTAGTCAAACACTGTTGGTATCTTCTTTTACCACTGATTAACCATAACATAATTCCCAAATACAAAGAACAGTAGGAAATTTTTGTGACTCACAAATGCTTTGTTCCTCTAGCTGGAAATTAATCTTATGTAAACTGAATGTCCTCAGGCCTTGGGAGCATAAGAATTATAATACAATCACATTGACATTTGATCCCAAATGAGACCAACTCATTGCTTCGACTTGACTATTCCATCTATTGTAGACAGGATTTTTGAGGTTTCTGGGATGAGACCAATTCTCCGTTTTGTTTGCTAATATATTAGAGTTAATATTCCTCAAAAACTGCTGATACTCCTGGATTGCTCATTCTTTCCCTACTTTGGATTTTTGTCAACTTCCTATCATTCACTCAGAAAATAATTATTTTTGGAGTTGTGCTTCTTATAACATATTTAGGAAGTACTACTTGACCATAAATGAGAGTTAGATACCCCTAATATGTGTCCATGTGTCACACTGCATGGACATATAAGCATCATTTATCAGAGTATACTTTAATATCTTATATGGAGAAACAGTAAGTAAATAGCAAGTTTATATATAGAGAAATTTATTATTTTTACCTTTGTGCCTGATATATAGTAGGACTTTTATAAAAAAAAAATGCAATTATATTTCTAACATTCAACTGGTATACTTTTTAAAGAAGGCTAAAGGCAAAAAGAAACCTAGTTTTATTATCAGGGTTAATTTTCAAGTTGTATATCCTAACTCTTTCTTTATTTTGCACATTTAAAACTTCATTGCATGACCTACGCCAGGCAATGTAGGAATGGGGAATTATCTTTTGACATCATTCTTTCTCCAGACATTCTGAGCTCTTATTCTGAGCTTTCTCTACCCGAAGCATCGCAAAGTTTTTATCAGGTCGTCTTAAGTGGTGCTTTATGCTTAAGTTTTACTTCCCTATTGGACTTTTTCCCTTCAAGGTCACATTATAGTAGAGTGGTGCTCTAAAGAATGGTGATCTTGAGTTTTGTTACAAACTTCTATGTTAATTGTCAGCAAATGAACACATTAAGATTCATGTTTAAATAAGAAAGGTATAAAAATTAGTATTTTATAGCTCTATTCATGATGTAAAATTAGGCTAACAATTTTCAATAAGCATGACAATAGTCTGAATATAATAATATAAACTAACATATCTATAAGAACATATAAACTGATTATCGTTTGGCTCTTAAAAAACATTGATGCGTTTTGTTTTGTTTTTTGGTTTTTGTTTTGGGTTTTTGTTTTGTTTTGATTTTTTTTTTTTTTTTGAGACAGGGTTTCATTGTATAGTCCTGGCTGACCTGGAATTCACTCTGTAGATCATGCTGGCCATAAACTATGAAATCTGCCTGCCTCTTCTTCCCAAATGCCTCGGTTAAAGGCATGAACCATCACTGCCCAGCTGCCTTTAGCTTAATACAAGTGTGACAAGTAAAGCCTTACTAATTAAAACTGCTTTTATATTACAGTTGTTTGTTATATTATTAGGGTTGAAGATTGAAATATACTCCCATTTTTATGGTGATTTTGTATTTGTGGATTTTTTCAATTTTATAAATTGGAGATTTCACTTATTTACATTTCAAATTTTGTCCCCTTTCACTATTTCCCTTCTGCAAATCCACTATGCCATCCCCCCTTACCCTGCTTCTATGAGGGTGCTCCCCTACCCACATACCCACTCTTGCTTCAGCACCCAAGCATTCATCTACACTGGGGAATCAAGCCTTCACAGGACCAAAGGACTCCCCTCCCATTGATGACAGATAGGGAGCTTTAACTACTTCAGTCCTTCCCCTAACACCTCCATTGGAGTCTCTGTGCACAGTCCAATGGTTGACTGTGAGCATCCACATCTGTATTGGTCAGGATCTGGCAGAGCCTCCTAGGAGACAGCTGTATCAGTCTCCTGTCCACAAGCACTTCTTGCCATCCACAATAGTGTCTGAGTTTGGTATCTGCATTTGTGATCGATCTTCAGGTGGGGCAGGCTGTGTATGGCCTTTAATTCAGTCTCTGATCTTCTCTTTGTCCCATTATTTCCAATAGATAGGAACAATTCTGAGTTAAAATTTTGTAGATGTGTGGGTGGTCCTATCCCTCAACTGGGAGCCATGCCTAACCTCTGGCTATTGTCTCGACAGATTCTCCTTCCTGATTCTGGGATATTTCATCTAATATCATCGCTGTACATCCTGGGATGCTCTTGATTTCCTGGCATCTGGGACTTTCTGGTTGCTACAAACAGTTCCCCGTCCCTAGTTGCTACACAACTCTGTTCAATTTCCTGACCTCTGTACAGATCTTCCACATTCTCTCATACCTGATTCTTCTCTTATTTTTCCCCTCCCACTATTCTCTTCCTCCAGGGAGAATTTATTCCAGGGATGCAAGTATAGTTCAATATCTGTAGATCCATTAATAGTAGTAAAAACAAAATGTGGAATTACATTATTTTACAAAAACCTTCAGAAATGACTCTTAACCAAGTCCAACATTCATTTAGAGATAAAGAAACAAAAATAGTGATAGAACAGAAGGAACACTTATTGATATAAGAACACTTTCTTTCACAAAACTATTGACAATACTATAATAAATGAAGAGAAAGTTATTATCCATGAAAATCAGAAATAATATCAGGTTGTTTTTGTGATTCATGTTTTATCCAAGCACTTAGAAGCAGAGATCTGGAAATCTCTGTCTATTTCTTGACAGTCTGCCCTATATTGTGAGTACGAACCAGCCATGTGTGATATGAAACACTACCTTAAAATAAATTAACATAAAGTACAAATGTATGCCCACATTCCTTACTCTAACTCAAAATAGTCTTTCAAATATTACAAAGGGTTAACATACATTTAAAGAAAATGATGGGAGAAAAGAGAAAATGTGCCTTCATCTTCATTGGTAATGTTAGTGTACTTCATGGTAAGATCCTGTTTCAACAAAACCAAAGATATAGAAAGAATGCTTCACATCTTCAATTAAACTTAAACAATCTAATTTTTATCTGGATTTTTCCAGCATTTGAAGCCACTGTAGAGCATTTTGACATCATGGAACACTCCATATTCAAAGTCACTATACATTAACATATCATTTCCAACCATATTAAACCAGTGTCTGCATAGTCCACTGTTTTTTATATACAGTTTCTCATGCTTTGCAATAGTAATTTATTTGATGCCATATTTGTTATCTGTGACTTAAGGACATGTTTTTCCTGTTTCAAATTTTTTCAAATACTACCTTGCTTCTCTGCTGCTTTAATCAAACTTTGATAATAAGCATAGTGAGAAGGAAGGTTTGATTTGAGATATGGCTTATAGTCCTAGAAAAACAAGTGTGGATATCTGGAAACTGGAACTAAAGAATAGATCTTAAAAGAAGACTACTTACTGGCCCAACTGCCCACAGTGAGATGGGCACTCCTATATCAGTTACCAATTAAGAAAATGCTTAAAAGATATGAGGACAGGCTAGTGTTGGCTGAGAGAATATCTCAGTTAAGTTCCCTCTGTCTGTTCAGAGCACTTAGTACTAAAATGAACACAATTAACTAAAAAACAACAGGTTGCTACTTCTGTAGTTTTTACACACAGCTCAAAAATCAGCTGTTTTTCCTGAATTACTAGACACTCAGAAACTATACAACATTTCTTAAATGCATTTCCAATATTCATATCTGGCCATTAAATAATGGACATAGGGAAATGTCAATCAGATAGTGTGCAAAAAAGGAGCTTATTGAAATCTTAAAGTACTAATATAAAATATAAAATAAATATATAAGACTCATTATCAGTATATGTTTAATTTTTTCTCAGATGCCATCCTCTGTGTGCAGTGCGGAATGTAGTCCTGGATTCAGAAGATTGTGGAAGGAGGGAATGGCAGCCTGCTGTTTTGTTTGCAGCCCCTGCCCTGAAAATGAAATTTCTAATGAGACAAGTGAGTTTTTGCTGCTCTGATAAATACTACAAATATGGATTTCTTTTGGACCACACTGGGATGATGAAGTCAACTCAAAGGAAACTGCAGATATAAAATATATTAGTTATCAAATTTACTAGTTTTAGATATAAACATCGTTAACAAAATCTTGCAAAAACAAACAAACATATCTTGTGGCTTAACCCTCATATTGACTTATTGCAAATTCATGGAAGATTATATCTCACAAAGAAATACTTTAGAAAATATAATTGCAATTTGCAGGAATTCTGCACAAGAATTTCCAAATAAATAATCTATTGTAAAACTACATTTACATTAGATTTTAGTCACAATAGGAGCCCATGAAGAACTGAATATAATATCTAATCTACTGGATTAGCTCATGAGACTGCTAGGGGCAAAATCTATTTTCTCTGTAAGATTAATATAGAAGACAAAAAAATTGCAAATATATGAGAAAATGCTAAGTATGCACTATTAAGAGGACCATGAAGCATCTTTTAGCACAAAGTATCTACAGAGATAATTTTTTCCTTCAGTGCTAAAATTAGTGCATCTCATGAACAATAACCAGAACTTTTGATTAATTATTGCCAGATGAGGAAACTTCTTAGGGCTTATTTCATTAACATTTCCTGCTATTCAAACATAAGCATTATATTTCCACTCTATTCAAACTTCTTCACATGACTTGTTACAGGAATCACTTAAATTCAATAATGCAAGTGCTACTTTGGCATGAACACACACATATCAATATTTACACATACACACAGCCGATCTGTTTAATTTAGTGTAGTTTCTATGTCAAGGAGTTTGAGCTTGTGAATTCTTGAGTAGCTATTATACTTGTCCCAGTAGAGGGCAGAATTTCAATGTGTCACAGGGAATAAATATATAAAATAGTCAGTGATCTCAGAAAACAGTGAGTGTAGGGTTTTGAAGTTCTAAAATAGACCCGAACACATTGTGGTTTATGAATGTATCTTCTCTGAATTAAATAATCTACTTGATATCAAAATAGAAATAAAAATGGCTTAGGAAATTTTTGCTTTCTGATAACATTATTTTTTATTTTTTACATTCCATATTCTATTCCCCACGCCCCCATACCCCATCCAATATATCACATTCCACACCTCTTCCCCACCCCAACTGTCTTCACGTTGATCCCCCCCATCCTCCAACCCACCTGACCTCTAAACTCCCTGTGACCTCCAGGCTTTTGAGTATTAGGTGCATCATTTCAGTATGATCACAGACATGGAAGTCCTCTACTGTATATGAATTGAGGGACCCATATCAGCTGGTGTATGCTGTGTGTTTGATGCTCCAGTGTCTGAGAGATCTCTGCAGTCCAGATTAATTGAGAGAGCTGGTCTTTCTGCAAAATCGCCTTTCCCCTCAGCTACTTTCAGCCTTCCCTAATCCAGGGGTTAGTTGCTTCTCTCCATATCTTGGTTGCAAATAACTGTATTTAGGAGGGCAGTCATGATAGATCCTTTTTGTGAGTGCTCCATAGCTTCAGTAAAATGTGAGGCCATAGGACCTCCTCTTGACCTAGATCCCACTTTGGTCCTGTCATTGGACATTCTTTTCCTGAGGCTCCTCTCCATTTCATCCTTGCATTCAGACAGGAACAAATATGGGTCAGAGATGTGACTATGGGATGGGAATCCCATCACTCACTTGATGTCCTGTCTTATCGCTGGAGGTGGGCTCTGTACATTCCCTCTATCTACTGTAGTACATTTCATCTAGGGTCTCTGACCTCCCAAGTCTCTGGAGCATTTTGGTGGGTCCACCCACCCTCCTATTACCTGAGGTTACCTGTTTATATTCTTTATACTGGTCCTCAAGGCCTGGTTCCCCTGTCACGCCCACACTCCACAAACCCCTTTCTAATAACATCATAAATGATACAAAATGTTAACTAGACAAAGAAAAAATTGCTTGGTTTTATTTCCTTTAAATCTTTATGGACATTATGGATTGAAAGCAATGCTCAGCAGCAATATCCTTCACATTACATTCTCAGCATCAAAGACAGCATTGCAATGTTTCTCTCATTACCCTTACTTGAAATACCTTGTCAATAAAATTTCTAAATCAGACCTAACTAAGCTTTCCTTTGGAAATCAGATATGGATCAATGTGTGAATTGTCCAGAATACCAATATGCCAATACAGAACAGAACAAATGTATTCAGAAAGGTGTCACCTTCCTTAGCTATGAAGACCCTTTGGGGATGGCACTTGCCTTAATGGCCTTCTGTTTCTCTGCATTCACAGCTGTGGTACTTTGTGTCTTTGTGAAGCATCATGACACTCCTATTGTGAAGGCCAATAACAGAATCCTCAGCTACATATTATTGATATCACTCATGTCCTGTTTTCTGTGCTCATTTTTCTTCATTGGTCATCCTAACAGAGCCACCTGTGTCTTACAACAAATCACATTTGGAATTGTATTCACTGTGGCTGTTTCCACAGTTCTGGCCAAAACAGTCACTGTGGTTCTTGCTTTCAAAGTCACAGACCCAGGGAGAAGATTGAGAAACTTCGTGGTATCAGGGACACCCAACTACATTATCCCCATATGTTCCCTACTCCAGTGTGTTCTATGTGCAATCTGGCTAGCAGTTTCTCCTCCCTTTGTTGATATTGATGAACACACTCTCCATGGCCACATCATCATTGTGTGCAACAAGGGCTCAGTTACTGCATTCTACTGTGTCCTTGGATACTTGGCCTGCCTGGCACTGGGAAGCTTCACTTTGGCTTTCTTGGCCAAGAATCTGCCTGACACATTCAATGAAGCCAAGTTCTTGACCTTCAGCATGCTAGTGTTCTTCAGTGTCTGGGTCACCTTCCTCCCTGTCTACCACAGCACCAAGGGCAAGGTCATGTGTTATTAGACGCGTTCTCACGACCGGCCAGGAAGAACACCACAGACCAGAATCTTCTGCGGCAAAGCTTTATTGCTTACATCTTCAGGAGCCAGAGTGCAAGAAGCAAGAGAGCAAGAAGCAAGAGAGAGAGAAAACGAAACCCCGTCCCTATTAAAGAGAATTCTCCTTCGCCTAGGACGTGTCACTCCCTGATTGGCTGCAGCCCATCGGCCGAGTTGACGTCACGGGGAAGGCAGAGCACATGGAGTAGAGAACCACCCTCGGCATATGCGCAGATTATTTGTTTACCACTTAGAACACAGCTGTCAGCGCCATCTTGTAACGGCGAATGTGGGCGCGGCTCCCAACATCTCCCCCTTTCCTTTTAATAAGAGCAAATAGGCCACCCATATTAATGAGAGTGGAGATAGAGGTCAAATCCCCAGTGTGTAGGTAAAGGAGCCATGTACAGGATTAGCTCTTAGGCTCACAGGCTTTTACCCAGAGCAACCCTGACCTGCTCCCGTGTCGTTTTGCCTGGGGGAAGGGAACTAGGACACTGAACCTTCATGAAAGATGACATGTCTCCCTAGAATAGGCTCATATATGCCGCAGAGCCTTTCCATTGCAGTGCTTAGCCGTGCAACTCTCTCGGGCTGCTGAAGCACACTCACTCTATCCCGTGCAATGAGACTAGCCTCGTGGGATATAAGAGCTGAGTGGCCAGCGACCTATTGCCTAAGCATAGATAACCATATATCAGGGGGAGCTCCATGTTCTAGTCCTGCAAGCGCCTGGGCAATAACCACCTTGTCTCTCCTAGTTTGGGCCTTAAGCTTACAGACCAATCAAAGAAGCAACACTAATCCACAGCAAAGTGTATCTCCAAATAATATTAATCCCACCCATTTTTTAAAGAAAGAAAATGCTGAGGAGATCCAATTGGGTAATCCTTTGGTCAGGGACAGGTCCAAGCGCGTGGAGTTGACCTGAAGTCTCAATTCCCGAAGGGATCTGTTCAAATTCAGCCATCCAATTCTGTAACATATACTGAAAAAGACTTTTTGACAAATTAGCTGCCCTAGTAAATTTAACATACTGAATGGAAATAACACACAATCCCGGAAACTTTTGTTCACATCCCAGCTGAGTTATTTGTCATAATACATCTAGTTGTATCTGGACAAGATCTATGAGTTGATTAACCAGCATGAGACCTCTCTGTATCTTGACATTAGCTGAGGCCTGTTCATCTATGACTGTAGTCACTGAGGCTGACAAAGTGTTAATGGTGTCAGTCGTCTGGACCTGTCCAGACAGAGCCAAGGCTGTCTGAATCAAGGCTAAACCCAGTTCCCAGTTAGTGGTAAAAAAGCAGGAGAATACTTGAGCATTATACATCACCGTCATTGGGAGTGGAAATGTCGACATTATCCCCCAACGCTGCTCTCTTTTTATTATTGACGCCCTGGACATCACCAAGACGAGGGACATTAGTATTCCCTTGGTCAGTCTGGATTTTTCGGGTGAGTCTTTCTGGTAACCAAAATGGGTTGTCTTCATTCTGTGGGAAAACACAGATAGCTCCCCTGGATCTTATCAAAATAGGATCCGGGCCATACCATTTATTATCAAGGACATTTTTCCATTTAACCATCTCATTGGGCCTATCTGGCTCTGTACAATGACGTTCAGCCGCAGTATGGCCATGAGCATCAATATTTAAAAAATTGAGTGTAAAGAGTGCCAAAGACACAGACACTCTTGGTGCTCGGGGTACAGTCTCCTCAAAAGTTCCCCTCTTCTGTTTTATAAGATAGGTTTTGAGGGTGCGATGCGCACGCTCAACAATACCCTGTCCTTGAGGGTTGTATGGAAGTCCAGTCAGGTGGGTCACGTCCATCTGACGGCAGAACTGTTGGAATTTAAATTTTTTGCAGCCTCTACCGGGGATGATAGGGCAGCAGCCACCACTTTAGTGGCCTTATCTGCCAAATCATTTCCCAGAGCCATGGGGCCAGGTAGGCCTGAATGGGCTCTAACATGAGTAATATAAACAGGAGATCTTCTAGATAACAAAACTAATTGTATCTGCTGAAAAATATTGGCAACTCTACTGGAAGGCTTAATCACTCCAGCCACTTCTAAAAGATTTACTGCATTAACCACATAACAGGAATCTGACACAATATTAAGGGGTTCTAAAAAGGTTTTTAAAACTTCTAAGACCACTAAACATTCTACCACTTGAGGTGAATTTTCATTATACTGTTTGGATACCACTTTACCATTAGCCACATAGGCACCTATGCCAGTTTTTGATCCATCAGTATATACCACAATCCCATTTTTAAGTGGGTTTCTTACTGTTATTTGTGGAAACACAACAGATTGATTTTGGGCAAACTGTAAGATTGGATGCTTTGGATAATGGTTATCTATTTTTCCTGAAAAGGAGGTAACTAAAACTGCCCAATCATTAGATGTGGCTGCCAAGGTTTGAACCTGTGCAGCGGTATAAGGTACAATTAAAAGATATGGACTTTGCCCAAAGTGGGTGATTGCTGCTTTTAGACCTTTAAGGGCAAGCTGTGCAATTGCATCAGGATACCAATCTATTATTTTAGCTGGGGATACGTTTGGATGGATCCACAACAATGGCCCATTCTGCCACAAAACTGCAGTTGGCAATTGTGCTGTCTTAAAGACACACAAACTGAAAGGCTGCGAATCCTCAATACGTTGTAATTGTGCATTCTGTAAGGCTTTTTCCACCTTTTGTAAGGCCTGGTTAGCAGCTAGAGTAAGAGTCCTAGGGGAGGAGATATGAGGATCTCCTTCTAAAATACTAAACAAAGGCCTTAACTCAGCGGAAGGAATCTTTAAAAAAGGTCTAAGCCAATTAATATCTCCCAACAGCTTTTGAAAATCATTTAAGGTATGGAGGTGATCTCTTCTTATCTCTACCTTTTGGGGCACAATCTTATCTGGGGACACCACAGAGCCCAAGAATTGTCCTGTATCAGAAATTTGGACCTTTTCTGTGGCTATCTGTAAACCCCACTGACTTAAAGTTTTAAGTAGAAAAGGATATGCCTTTTGTAGCATGGTAAGGTCTTTATGGCACAGGAGGATGTCATCCATGTAAAGGAGCAAAATTAAAGAGGGGAATTGTTCCCTCACTGGCAAAAGAGCTTCTTGTACATAAAGTTGTCACATAGTAGGACTATTGGACATTCCCTGTGGTAAGACCTTCCATTGATACCTCTTATCAGGTTCCATGTGATTAATAGAGGGGATGGTAAAGGCAAATCTGGGCCTATCTCTTGGACACAAAGGTATAGAAAAGAAACAATCTTTAATATCTATAATAATTAAATTCCAGCCACGTGGTAAGGCGGAAAGTACAGGGAGACCCCTCTGTACTGGGCCAAATAAGTTCATTTGCTCATTAATGGCTCTGAGGTCATGGAGCAGTCTCCACTTTCCTGACTTTTTCTTAATTACAAAAATTGGAGTATTCCAAGGTGAGGTAGAGGGTTCAATATGGCCTAGTTTTAATTGTTCCTCTACCAGTTGAATCACAGCTTCTAGTTTTTCAGAGGATAGGTGCCATTGAGGAACCCACACTGGGTCCCCTGTTTTCCATGGTATGGGTCGTGCTGCCCCAATGGCCGCTAAAGAAAACCCAGACCCTGTCTGTCTTGGTTTCCATTAGGTAAGATAGGCTCTATCCTTCCCTGTTCTTGATGTCCTAACCCTTTTCCTTCTTTATAACCCATCTTTGCCATGATATTTTTTGCTTTAGCTGAATACCCTCCCGATGGGGCGTTTTCATTGGACAAAATAAGGCCCAAATGCTGCATAATATCCCTTCCCCAGAGGTTAACCGGGAGTGGGAGCACATAAGGTATGAATTTCCCTTGCTGCCCTTCAGAGGATTCCCACGTCAAGGCAACGGAGCTTATAGTGGGACATGATTGATATCCTAGGCCCTGTAATGAATGAGATGACTCTGTGGTGGGCCATGCTTTGGGCCACCAATGTGTAGAAATTATACTTTTATCTGCTCCGGTATCAAGAATGCCTTCAAACTCTTTTCCGTTGATCTTAAGGCGGAGCTTAGGTCTATCATTTAAAGATACAACCAAATAGGCAGAATCATTTCCTGAGGAGCCCATTTTCTTTATCTCAGGTCCTGCAGATTTTTCCCTGGTATTATCAGGGAGGAGCAGCAGCTGAGCTATCCTATCTCCTTTACTAATAGAAAAAACGCCTTTAGGGCTTGAGCACAGGACCTGTATTTCAGGGGAATGTTGACAATCCATAACTCCAGGGTGGACTACTAAGCCCTGTAAGGTGAGTGAACCCCGGCCGAGAATAAGGCCCATGGTTCCCGGGGGCAAGGATGGTATAGGCTCCACCGGCACCGGCTGAATACTCATTTGAGGCATTAGTAGGAAGTCGGAGGCGGCACGCAGGTCCACCCTTGTGGGTCTTCCTGGGTCGCCTCTCTGACTGCTTCCTGGGTCCTGACAAACCGGTTCCCATATCTTTGAGGGCCCTGGGACCGAGGGCCCGATGACCCGTTTTTTGGCACATAAGCTGATTGACTATCAGGTGGGGGAAGAACTCTGCCCTTTATATCCCTCACAGAGCGACACTGGTCGGCTCTATGATAACCCTTGCCACACTTAGAGCAAAGAGTGAGAGTCCCTCCCTGTTTATCTGGAGCTCTGCAATCTTTCTTAAAATGCCCAGGCTTTCCGCAGTTAAAACATGTCCTCTGATCATTTCTGCTCATGGAGCGGTTTTGGGATTGAAGGATGGCAGCCGCTAAACCTGCATTGCTGAGAGGTCCCCCAAGCTCTCGACAGACCCTGAGCCAGTCTTGTAAGCCTTTGTTCTTTCTTGGGGCTATGGCCGCTCGGCACTCCTTTGTGGCTTGCTCATAGATTAGCTGTTCTATCAGAGGCGCAGCTTGCTCTGACTCTCCAAAAATACGCTCTGCTGCCTCTGTCATTCTGGCCACAAAATCTGAGAAGGATTCCTGAGGTCCCTGGATTATCTTTGTTAACTGACCAGTGGTTTCACCTGCTCGAGAGAGCGCCTTCCAGGCCCTAATAGCCGTAGAAGAAATCTGGGCATAAGCTCCCCAATGGTAGTTTGTCTGATCAGCAGAATAAGCTCCCTGACCCGTTAACAAGTCAAAAGTCCAATCTCTCTGCTCTGGAGTCAAAGCAGCTGCGTTTGCTCGGGCCTGCGCTTGTGCAGCTTCGTGCCAAAGCGCTCTCCATTCCATATATTTGCCCATACTAGGGAGAGCGGCTTTTACAACCGTTTGCCAGTCAGCAGGAGTTAGTGCCATGCCGGCGAGCCTGTCTAACTGCACCAAGGTAAAATTAGCATTGGTTCCATATTTACGGACCGACTCGGCAATTTCTTTAATTTGTAAGTATTCTACCGGAGCGTGGACACGCCCACCCTCGGCTCCTTCAAAGACCGGAAATGCCTGTTGTATTTTCCTTTGTTCCTCTCTGGGAATGAATGAGTCTGCGCACTGCCTCTCTGCGCACTGCCTCTCTGCGCATTGCTGACGCACTACGCAGGGCGGGGACTCCGCATAGGGCGGACCTTGAAGCCGACTGCCCTGAGGCCAATCAGCAAACTGGCCTTCGCCAGCCGCTTTTGGCTTTTTTCTTGACCAATTAGCTGGCTGGTAATGGGCTGCTTCTTCCTCCCAGTCTGTTTCCTCAGAGGAGAATTCTTCATCTGCTTCAGAACTACTAAGAGCTGGCTTCCTGAGCTCATCTAGTGACGAGTATCTCCTAGAGACCTCCGCTAATTGATCTTTCTTCTTTTCCCTTTTTCCTCTTTTTCTTCTAATCTCTCTCCAGGTATTCCTACCTAACCTTAACTTTTCCTCGGGTTCAAGACCCTTGGAAAGGCCTGTATACTTATTTTGTGTACCATATTTTCTCTTTGCTCCTACTCTCTCTCCCCGCTTTACTTCTGATAGCTTGTCCTGAATTTCCTCTAGAATTTTCAGCCCTATCTTAATCACTTGATAACATGTGAAAAGGAACAAAAGGGCTCCTAACACCAGAAAAAATTCAAGGCCAAACATATTCCACTTTACTTCTGATAGACTGTCTTGAATTTCCTTAGAAAGTTCAAGATCAGACTTACCTCGTAAAGCTGTACTCACTGGTACTCTCGTTCCCCAGCTGAAAAGTTCTGAATTCATACAGTTGAATCCTTCTTAACAGTCTGCTTTACGGGAACCTTTATTACCGCGACCCGCAGTTCTGGTTCTGGAATGAGGGATCTTCCTTGCGCCAGTCCCGAGTTTTTTTCTCGTCCCGGAATTCGGCACCAATTGTTATTAGACGCGTTCTCACGCCCGGCCAGGAAGAACACCACAGACCAGAATCTTCTGCGGCAAAGCTTTATTGCTTACATCTTCAGGAGCCAGAGTGCAAGAAGCAAGAGAGCAAGAAGCAAGAGAGAGAGAAAACGAAACCCCGTCCCTATTAAAGAGAATTCTCCTTCGCCTAGGACGTGTCACTCCCTGATTGGCTGCAGCCCATCGGCCGAGTTGACGTCACGGGGAAGGCAGAGCACATGGAGTAGAGAACCACCCTCGGCATATGCGCAGATTATTTGTTTACCACTTAGAACACAGCTGTCAGCGCCATCTTGTAACGGCGAATGTGGGCGCGGCTCCCAACAGTCATGGTTGCTGTGGAGATCTTCTCCATCTTGGCATCCAGTGCAGGGATGCTTGGATGTATTTTTGCACCCAAGATTTATATCATTTTAATGAGACCAGAGAGAAATTCTACCCAAAAGATCAAAGAGAGAAATTCTACCCAAAAGATCAAAGAAAAATCATATTTCTGAACGAATAATTCAGGAATTGTGTCAAACGTAAAATTGGTACATACCCACCAAATATTGGGTTATAGTGAATGTGTCTAGTTTTAGAATCACTCTCACTGGTTGCTCTAGGGATATCATGAAGTATCATATCTACTGAACTTCTGTGTAGAGTCATCAAATCTTGCACTCATTCACTTGCTTCATTTCCTCTTACAGAACTAAACTCTCTAATTATTACAATTTTATTCATCATTTTGCTTTCATGGAGATTTCCCCATGGTAACTTACAAATAAAAAGTTTGATAAGGCAGTTGAATTCATCATTTTGTGTAGAAAAATGAGATCCAAGACACACAGGGTTACACATGGAAACCATCTACCAAATCATATAATCAATTAGAAACACAGACTAACTAAATAATCAGCAAAGATGAAATCAGAATATATTTTCTGATTTCCAGTAGGAGCACACACATAACAAAATACTGCCTATTTTTTCAGCTGTTCTTCAAGCTATTGGCCAATAGTCTAAGGAGGAAATATTCCTTTTCTGCTGTCAAATACAAATATATTATATCCAACACTGGAAATCAGCCAGGGGCCCCTGTGGATGAATTGGGAATAGTTGCAAGAAGCAGAGGAGGAGGACAACCCATAGAAACACAAGCAGTCTCATCAAACCTGGACAAGCAAGATCTCTCAGACATTGAGCCTCTAACCAGAGATCATACACTAGCTGATGTGAAGCCCCCAACAAATATGCAGCATAAGACTGCCTGGTCTAGCATCAGTGGGAGAGACACACCTAACCCCAGAGAGACTTAAGTCCCCAGGGATTGGGAAGGGCTGGGCGTTGGGGAGGTAGAGATATCATCTTGGAGATGGGGGAAGAGTTTTTAGATGAGGAAGTGTCAGGGGGCAAACCAGGAGGGGGATAACCACTAGACTGTAAAAAAATATTGAGTAATAATAAATAAAAAATGAAATGAAATAAGCTTGTAGCTATGGCAACATGCTATTCATATTGTAGTTATGGAAGGGATAGGTAAAACTACTGACATTTGCATGAACCTAATTTCTTTCAGAGATTTCCCTCTATGTGCAGTTCTGATTGAGGTCCTGGCCTCAGAAAATTCTGGAAAACAGAATGAGAGCCAGATGCTTTAATTATGCTGCTTTCTAGAAAACAACATTTTCAAAAGGACAATTGAGTGTTTGCGGCTACACTAAATATTTCACATTTATCAATTCTCTTCCCATAAAGGGAACCAAATGGGTCTAAAATGCATTACCAAAAACAACCACTTCCCTCAGTCAGTCTTCATGGAAATATGATCATTAGCAGTGTCCCTTTAAGGAACACATTCTTCATTAACATTCACATTTTACTTATTGAAAATTCGTGGAAGATGGCATTGTTTCAAAGAAAGATTTGATATTCACACTACAGTATGATGGAATTCTTCACGAATTTATTCTTTTATAATTTTTTTATTTTTAATTAGATATTTTCTTTATTTGCATTTCAAATGCTATCCCAAAAGTCCCCTGTACCCTCCCCCGCCCTGCTCCCCAACCCATCCACTCCTGCTTCCTGACCCTGGCATTTTCCTCTACTAGGGAATATAATCTTCATAAGACCAAGGGCTTCTCCTCCCAATGATGGTTGAGTAGCCCATCTTCTGCTAAATATGCAGCTAAAGACATGAGCTCTGCGGGTACTGGTTAGTTCATACAGTTGTTCCTCCTATAGAGTTGCAGACACCTTTAGTTCCTTGGGTACATTCTCTAGCTCCTCCATTGGGAGCCCTATGTTCCATCCAATAGATGACACTGAGCATCCACTTCTGGATTTGCCAGGCACTGGTAGAGCCTCACAAGAGACAGCTATATCAGGGTCCTGTCAGAAACTGTTGTTAGCATAGGCAATAGTGTCTTATAAAAATTTACTATCTTATATGATATACATAAATATTTAATATAAAAATTATATAAATATATACTTCTATAATTATATAATTATAATATATAATATATAAAATTATAATATACAAGTAATATAAAATATATATAAATGTATAAAGTCATATATACAATATATATATACTAAAGTCTTATATAATATATATACACATTTAATATAAAAATAATATGAATATATAATTACATAATATATAATATATACCCTATTTAAAGTATGATATAGAAATAATATAAATATATAATATTAATATATAATGTATAATATATAAATATGTGTTTATATATATATAATAAATAGTGTCTTATAAAACCATAAAAAACACTAAAACTTGTAGTGGAGAATGTGGGGAAAAACCTCGACGATATGGGTCCAGGGGAAAAATTCCTGAACAGAACAGCAGTGGCTTATGCTGTAACATCAAGAATTGACAAATGAGACCTCATAAAACTGCAAAGCTTCTGTTAGGCAAAGTATGTTAGTAAGACAAAACAGCAACAAACAGATTGGGTGTCAGAGACCATCCCGTGAGAAAGTGAGCCCTTCACAATCTCCCTAACAGGCCAAATGGCCTTGTACTAAGAGCTGGAAGTGACTTAAGACTTCTTTCATGATTTGGACACCTCCATTTCTAAAATTCACATGACTTGATATCTAAAATTTGGGGATAATTTTTGATACATGACATATAGAATGTGATGAATGCTGTATTTGGTATTAATAAACACATTCAGTTTATTTCGCTGAATTGTAATGGGTGGAAACATTATTGCACATTTATTCAAATTGTGTTGTAAACTACAAAACCAATATTACCCTAAAGATTTTTGTTTACCTTTGGCTACATATAAATGAGAGACTGATAGATTTAGCCTGTAATCATTTGTAAGGAAATCAATGTCTTTAAAGGACATTTGTGGCCAGTATGATTGATAAGGAGTTAAATCCCTTAACATTAAATATGATGAACTGAGTCCTTCCTCAGGTTATTATACAACTGTTATAAAATTATTACATTTTTATTAGATATTTTCTTTATTTACATTTCGAATATTATCCCTATCCTAGCTTACACTCCAAAAATTCCCTATACACTGCTATCTCCCCCTGCTTCCCATTCCACCCACCCATGCTTCCTGGCCCAGACATTCCCCTACACTGGGGCAAAGAACCTTCCCAGGACCATGAGACTCTCCTCCCATGGATGACTGAACAGGACATCCTCTGCTACATATGCACACACGAATCCTTCCCTGTGTTTTCTTTGATTGGTGGTTTAGTCCCAGAGAGCAGTGGGGTTACTGGTTAGTTCTTATTGTTGTTCCTTCTAGGGAGCTGTAAACCTCTTCAGCTCCTTGGGTACTAACTCTGGCTCCTTCAATTAGGAACCCTGTACTCTGTCTAATGGAAGACTGTGAACACCCACTTCTGTATTAGTCAGGCACTGGCAGAGCCTCTCAGAGGACAGCTATATCAGGCACCTGTCAGCAAGCACTTGTTGGAATCTGCCATAGTGTCTGGCATAGGTGGTTGTTTATGGGATAGATCCCCGGGTGGCGCAGTATCTGGATGGTATCTGATTCAAACTATGTCTCTGTAACTCCTCCCATGAGTATTTTGTTCCACATTCTAAGAAGGATCAAAGTATCCACGCTTTGGTCTTCCTTCTTCCTGAATTTCATATGTATTGCAAATTGTATCTTGGGGATTGTGAGCTTCTGAGATAATAGCCACTTATCAGTGAGTTCATATCAAGTGAGTTCTTTTGAGATATGGTTACCTCACTGAAGATGATATCCTCCAAAGCCATCCATTTGTCTGAGAATTACATGAATTCATTGTTTTTAATAGCTGAGTATCCATTATGTAAATGAACCACATTTTCTGTATCCATTCCTCTGTTGAGGGGCATCCGGGTTCTTTCCATCTTCTGGCTATAATAAATAAGGCTTCTATGAACATAGTGGAGGATGTGTCCTTATTACAAGTTAGAACATCTTCTAGATATATGCCCAGGGGAGGTATTAATGGATCCTCTGATAGTACTATGTCTGCCAATTTTCTGAGGAACTACCAGACTGATTTCCAGAGTGGTTATGCCAGCTCGCAATCCCATCAGCAATGAAGGAGTGTTCCTCTTTTACTGCATCCTCGCCAGCATCTGCTATCACCTGAATTTTTGATCTTAGCCATTCTGACTAGTGTGATGTGGAATCTCAGGGTTATTTTGATTTGCATTTCCCTGGGGATTAAGGATGGTGAACATTTTTTACCTGCTTCTCAGCCATTCGGTATTCCTTAGTTGAGAATTCTTTGTTTAGCTCTGTCTATACTCCATTTTTTATTGGGGTTATTTGGTTTTCTGGAGTCCAGCTTCTAGAGTTCTTTATATATATTGGATATTAGCCCCCTATCAGATTTAGGATTGGAAAGATCTTTTCCCAATCTGTTTGTTGCTGTTTTATCTTACTGACATACTTTGCCTAACAAAAGCTTTGCAATTTTATGAGGTCTCATATGTCAATTCTGGATCTTACAGCACAAGCCATTTCTGTTGTTCAGGATTTTCCCCCTGTGCCAATATCTTCGAGACTCTTCCCTACTTTCTCCTCTATAAGGTCATTGTCTCTGATTTTATATGTAGTTCCTTGATCCACTTAGACTTGATCTTTGTACAAAGAGATAAAAATGGATTAATTCACATTCTTCTACATGACAACTTACAGTTGTACCAGTGCCATTTGTTCAAAACGCTGTCTTATTTCCACTGGATGACTGTAGCTCCTTTGTTAAAGATTAAGTAACCATAGATGTGTGAGTTCATTTCTGTGTCTTCAATTCTATTCCACTTATCTACATGTCTATTTTGAGACCAGTGCCATGCAGTTTTTAATCACAATTGCTCTGTAGTACAGCTTGAGGTCACTCATGGTGATTCCACAAGAGGTTCTATTATAGTTGAAAATAGTTTTTGCTGTCCTCATTTTTTTTGGTTGTTTGTTTGTTTGTCTTTGTTTTGTTTTGTTTTGTTTTTGTTATTCCAGATGAATTTGCAATTGCCCTTTCTAACTCTGAAGAATTGAGTTGGAACTTGATGTGAATTGCATTGAATCTGTAAATTGCTATTGACAAGATAGCCATTTTTAGTATATCAATTCTGCCAATTCATGAACATGGAAGATCTCCATCTTCTGAGATCATCTTTGATTTCCTTCTTCACAGACTTGAAGTTCGTATCATGCAGATCTTGAGTTCCTTAAGTAGAGTCACACAAAGGTATTTTATATTATTTGTGACTATTTTGAAGGGTGTTGTTTCCCTACTTTCTTTCTCAGCCTATTTATCTTTTGTGTAGAAAAGGCCACTGATTTGTTTGAGTTAATTTTAGATCTAGCTACTTCACTGAAATTGTTTATCATCTTTATGCGTTCTCCAGTTGAATTTTGGGGGTCATTTATAAATGTGATCATGTCATCTGCAAACAGTGATATTTTGACTTCCCCCTTTCCCAATTGTACCCCTTTAATATCCTTTTGCCGTCCAATTGCTCTGGCCTGGACTTCAAGTGCTATATTGAATAGGTAGGGAGAGAGTGGACAGCCTTGTCTAGTGATTGATTTTAGTGGCATTGCTTCAAGTTTCTCTCCATTTAGTTTGATGTTGACTACTGGTTTGCTCTATAATACTTTTATTATGTTTAGGGATGGGCGTTGAATTCCTGATATTTCCAAGACATTTATCATGAATGAATGTGTGTTGGATTTTGTCAAATACATCTCAGCATCTAAGGAGATGATAATGTTGTTTTTGTCTTAGAGTTTGTTTATATCACAGGTTACATTGATGGATTTCTGTATATTGAATCATCCCTGCATCACTGGGATGAAGCCTAATTGATCATGATGTATGATCATTTTGATGTGTACTTGGATTCTATTTGCAAGAATTTTATTGAGTAATTTTGCATTGATATTCATATGGAAAATTGGTGTGATGTTCCCTTTCTTTGTTTTGTCTCTCTGTGGTTTAGGTATCAGAGTAATTGTGGCTTCATAGAATGAATTGGATGGAGTACCATGAAATTAGGTCCATTTTGAAAGTATGACACAACTCTGCACTAAACCCATCATGTCCTTGGTTTTATTTTCCTTGGGAGACTAATGAATGTTTCTATTTCTTTTGGTGATATGGGAACATTTATATTGTTAATTTGATCCTCATTTAACTTTGGTATCTGGTATGTATCTATAAAATTGTCCATTTCATCCAAGTTTTCCAGTATTGTTGAGTATAAGCTTTTGTTAAAGGATCTGATGATTTTTTTTATTTCCTCAGATTCTGTTATTATGTCTCCCTTTTCATTTCTGATTCTCTCAATTAGGATACTGTCCTGTGCCCTCTAGTTAGTCTGGCTAATGGTTTATATATGTTGTTGATTTTCTCTAAGAATTATCTTCTGGTTTCTTGATTCTGTGTATCGTTCTGCTAGTTTCTATGGAGTTGATTTCAGCCCGATTTTGATTATTTTCTGATGTCTGTTCCTCTTGGATTTTGCTTCCTTTTGTTCTAGAGTTTTTAGGAGTTCTTTTTTGCTCTCTGCAGTTTTTTTTTTCCCCAGCACTCAGAGCTATTAGTTTTTCTCTTAGGATTTCTTTCATTGTGTCTGATAAGTTTGGATATCTTGTGGTTTCCTTTTCCATTAGACTCTAAATATATTAATTTCTTACTTTATTTCTTCCTTGACAAAGTTATCATTGAGTAGAGTGTTGTTCAGCTTCCATGAGAATGTGGGATTTCTATTATTTATGTTGTTATTGCAGATTAGCCTTTTTCTATAGTGATCTGATAGGATGCATGAGATTATTTCAATATATTTTATATACTGAGGCCCGTTTGGTGACTGATTATATGGTCAGTGTTGCAGAAAGTACCATGAGGTGCTGAGAAAAGGCTATATCCTGATGTTTTAGGATAAAATGTTCTATAGATATCAGTTAAATCCATTTGTTTCATAACGTCTGTAAGTTTCACTGTGGCTCTGTTTAGTTTCTGTTTCCAGGATCTGTACATTGATGAGAGTGGGTATTGAAGTCTCCCACTATTATTGTGTGTGGTGCAATGTGTATTTTGAGCTTTACCAAAGTTTCTTTAATGAATGTGGATGCCCTTGCATTTGGAGCACAGATGTTCAAAATTGAGAGTTCATCTTGGTAAATTTTACCTTTGATGTGTATGAAGTGTCCCTCCTTATCTTTTTTGATGATGTTAGGATGAAAGTCCACTTTATTCGATATTAGAGTGGGAACTCAAGCTTGTTTCTTCAGACCGCTTGCATGGAAAATAGTTTCCAGCCTTTTACTCTGAGGTAGTGTCTGTCTTTGTCACTGAGGAAGATTTCCTGTATGCAGCAAAATGTTGGGTCCTGTTTGTGTAACCAGTCTGTTAGTCTACATCTTTTTATTAGGGAACTAAGTCCATTGATATTAAGAGATAAAGAGGAAAAGGCATTGTTCCTTTCTGTTTTTATTGTTGTTAAAGTTGAGATTCTGTTCTTGTGGCTGTTTTCTTTTAGGTTTGTTGAAAGATTATTTTCTTGCTTTTTCTAGAGAATAGTTTCCCTTCTTGTGTTGGAATTTTCCCTTTATTGTCCTTGAAAATGCTGGATTTGTGGAAAAATATTGTGTAATTTTTTTTGGTCATGGAATACCTTGGCTTCTTCATCTATGATAGTTGAGAGTTTTGCTGGTCATAGTAACCTGGGGCTGGCATCTGTGCTCCTTTAGGTTCTGTATGAAAGCTGCCCAGGATCTTCTAGCTTTAATAATTTCTGGGGAGAAGTCAGGTGTAATTCTGATTGGTCTACCTTTATATGTTGACCTTTTTCCCTTACTGCTTTTAATATTCTTTCTTTGTTTTGTGCACTTGGTGTTTTGATTATTATGTGAAAAGAGGAATTTATTTTCGGGTCCATTCTATTTGGTGTTCTGTAGGCTTCTTGTATGTTCATAGGATCTTTTCCTTTATGTTGGGGAAGTTTTCTTTTATAATTTTGTTGAAGATATTTACTGGCCCTTTAAGTTGGAAATCTTCCTTCTCATCTATACCTATTATCCTTAGGTTTGGTCTTCTCATTGTGTCCTAATTTCCTGGAAGTTTTGGGTTAGGACCTCTTTGCTTTTCTCATTTTATTAGATTGTCATGTCAATGTTTTCTATGGTATCTTCTGTACCTGAGGTTCTCTCTTCTATCTCTTGTATTCTGTTTTCTTTGCATCTATGGCTCCTGAATTGTTTTCTTATGTTCTGTTTCCAGAGTTGTCACTCTTTGTGATTTCTTTATTGTTTCTACTTCCGTGTTTAGGTACTGGATGGTTTGGTTCAATTCTTTCACCCATTTGGATGTATTCTCTTGTATTAATTTAAGGGAGTTATTTATGTCCTTGTTATAGTCCTCCATCATCACCATGAAAAGTGACTTTAGATCCATATCTGGCTTTTCTGCTGTGATGGTTTTTACAGGATTTGCTATGGTGGCAGCGTTGGGTTCTGATGATGCAAAGTAACCTTGGTTTCTCTTACTTCTATTATTATGTTTGCCTCCTGACATCTGATTATCTCAGGTGCTCCATGACTTGGATATATATGATTGCTGCCTGTCCTTCCTATAATCCCAATTAAGTCAGAACTTCTCAGAATCCAGGTTTCTTTCTGGTTTTGTGATTCTGGGATCTGGTGATGCTGACATTCTGGGTGTGTCAGAGTTCTTGGCAGTCCAAATTTCTCTGATACCCTGAGATCCTGGTGTATCCAATCTCCTTGGATCTTAAAATACTGGGCATGTTAGAGTGCGTGGAAGTGTTACATCCTCTGGGGACCAGACCTGGGGGCTGTCTTCTGAGTTTGAAACCAAGGGAGACCAGCACACACAGGAAGGAACCCTAGCAACTGGTCAGGCAGGGTTCCTGTGTTTGTGCTCCAGCTGTCCTCAGGCACCCTTGGTTCTATTGGAACAGGTGTTGTGTTCCACTCTCCAGTGATCCTAAGATCCTTGGCATGCTAGGGCCCCTGGGGAAGTGGAGAGTCCTCTGGAGACTATGGGACAGTCTGCTGAAATTGGGCCCAAGTTCGCCTGGTTCTGGTGTCAACCAGAAGGCATAAAATAATTCCTAATAAAACAACTAAGAATCTCACCTATTTAGAAGATAAATACAATAAAATTTTAACAAAAATCATTTTACTATTGTACATATGTTTTCTATTTGATTTGATTTTATTCAATACCTTTACCTGTTTTAATGTGTTTTCCTGAATTTAGAGTATTTATTTGTTTCTTCTTTAATAGTTTCTACCTATTTACCTGTACCTCTTTCAGTGACTTATTTTTACCCTCCTGAAAGGACTCTATTTTCTTCATGAGATAGGATTTTAGGTCTGCATCATGGTTTTGAGGTGTGTTGGGATATTCAAACCTTGCTGTGATGGGAGAACTAGGTTCTAATGGTACCAAGTTATATTGGCTTCTGTTGCTTAAGGTCTTGTGCTCACCTCTCGCTATCTAGTAATCTCTGGTGTTAACTGGCCTGGGCATGAATGCCTGGAGCTTGCCTCCTGTGTCCCTGCTTGCTTCAGGTCTCCTGGGAGACCTGTGGCCCTTGCTACAGCAGATTTCCTTTGAGGCCTTCAGACTATGTGTCTGTTGGCTGGCTGTAGCAGATCTCCCGGGAGGCCTTCAGACTGTGTGGTCTACAGAGGAAGAGACAAGCTGATGATCTGCCCTTGTGGAAGGAGCAGATAGGAAGTGAGGTAGATTTAGAGGATGGGATAGGTCTACATTTGTATGTGCATAATGGGAGATTCAGAAGGTTTCATATTCTTCAGGTCTGGAGTAAGAAAGGTTTAGATGAAGCCAAGAATATTATGTGTGTACTGGAATTCAAATTCTAAGCATCGTGGTTCCTAAATAGACACTAAGGATTTTCTGCTTACCTAACTTCTAGGCCCTGGGACAATTGATCCTCTTTTTGCTTAAGGTCCCACTGACCATTGTGTTTGGCACAGAGCAGCAAAAAGAAAGTGGACAGATGGACTCTGTCAAAGCTTGATGTTGAACATAGAGAGTCTCTCCTTTCAAACAGCTAAATTACATGAGGCTTTCTGTCTTACTTAGGGTTTCCATTCCTCCGAAGAGACATCATGACAAAGGGAAGTCTTATAAATAGAAAACAATTAATCCTGGCTGGCTTACACTTTCAGAGGTTCAGTCCATTATCATTATGGTGGGGAGCATGGCAGCATCCAGGCAGTCATGGTGCTATAATAAGATCTGAGAGCTCCACATTTTGATGCAAAGGCAGCAGCAGGATAGTCTCTTTTTCAGGCAGCTAGGAAGAGGGTCTCTTCTGCACTTTAGTGTAGATTGAGCACAGGCTCTCAATGCCAGCCTCCACAGTGACACATTTTTGCCAACAAGGCCACACCTATTCTAACAACTACATGACTCAGAATAGTGTCACTCAGTGTGGACTAAGCATTCAAACACATAAGTATATGGGGGCTCAAACCTTTTCAAACCATTATAGTGTCTTTGCATTTAAAGGAACCTATGATAAAACAAGGCTCTGAATAACCAAAGACCACCCAGGCCCTCCCTCATATGTGCAGGCTGATATAGCTGTTATATTTTCCTCAATCCTCAGTGAGGCACTGTGTGCTTTCAAACAAGGCAACAAACTCTTCCACGCTATCCTATGGAATATGGGGATTAAAAAATGTTACCCCTCCTCCTAAAGAAATATTAATGTGTCAAACTCATTCTTACCTGTCATGAACTTGGTAAGTGAGAGAAAAAGATAAATAAAAAGAAAAGGGCATGACTGCTGTTAGATATGGTGGAGGGAAAGTTTTATTGTAGATATGAGGGAGAGAATAGCCAGAGGCAGACACATCTGGGAGAGTGCAGTGTGCATATAACCCTGAGCAGCAGGGTTCTTCCATAGGGGAAGGAGGTCATTCTTCCTCTCTGTAGGCTGAGAAGGCACAAATAGTCTACTCTAACTGCTTGGCTTATCTTCCTTTTTTCCACAGTGATGGCCATGAAGGACTACCAATAGCTAGGTCTCCTAGAAATAGTCACTCCTGAATCCACCAGTCAGAACTACAGAGCACAGGAGTCCATACCAGTGGAAGAAGTCCTTTTCTCTCGCTCCATTTCTCTCAAGCCCTGTTACAGGACATTTGATTACTAGACACAGAAATCCTACTTATTCACAAAATATAGAAGGCTTAAATAGATGTCAGGTGCAGTAAGGTGTGTCCTGAAGAGATGAAGTTTGAGTGTGCCTCTAAAAGCCTCCATAGATAAAGATGTTAAAGAACGGAAATTGTTTTTGGAGGGGTCATATGTTCTTTGCTTATGACTCAAGCCAAAGTCAGCTGGATGGGCTTGAAGGTGAAATGGTTTGGCTCTACTTACTTGGCTTGTAGCCCCCACTAGGAAGGTAACATGGTTCAGCCTGCCAAAGGGTGGAGGGCAGGAGCTAGAGACTTTGCTAGCAATTGGACTTTTGGGAGCTCTCTTGCTCTCTCTTTTGGCCTGGAATCCAAGTAAAAATAGGGGTTCTCTCTCTGGGCTTTTCAGAAACCAAAGAGAAGCAGATGGCAGGACACAGGTAAGACAGTATTCTAGGAAAGAGAGCTAAGGTGTCCTCTTGGGTTTGGAGTAGCTCAAGAGACCAGTAGACTAGCTGGGTAGAATGATATAGATAGAATGAGATTTTTAAAGAGCCAGCAGTTTAATTATAAAATCAGGCTTTAAAATGGATATTTTGTATATAGTTAAGAAAATAAAGTTACCTTACTGTGCTTGCAGGTATTTAACTTCAGCTCCTGACTCCTGTGTATTTATGAGTATAAATATTAAACGAATTCAAAAGGATAAATAGTCAAAGCCCAACTAAAACAAACAAACACAATTTGTATTTTACCATTTAATTTTATTTTCTATATACGAGTGTCAGCTTGCATATACGCATAAGCATCGAATATATGGAGTATTTATGGGGGGCAGAAAAAGGCATCAGATGCCATGGAATAAGAGTGACAAATGGTGTGTGCCACAAGGGGAAACTGAACCTGGGTCCTCTGGAAAAGCAGCAAATGGAACTGGGTTTGGGTGTGGTGGTGAACACCTTTAATTCCTGCATTCTTAAGGCAGAGGCAAAAAAAAAATTAAAGAAATGAAATGACTAAGCTGGATGTGGCAGCTTACCACTTTAACACAAACACATAAGCTAGGTGTGGCAGCTCACCTCTGTACCACAAGCACCTAAGCTGGGTGTGGCAACTCACTTCTAGACCACTAGCACCCTGGAATCTCTCTCTCTCACACACATACACATACACACACACACACACACACACACACACACACACACACACACACACACACACAGGATCCCAAACAAATGTCAAACAACTAAACCCCACCAGATCTGAACTCATTGCTAACCTGCTCTACAGACAGAGTTTCATGGACAGCCAGGGAGGGCTACATGGAGAGATCCTGCCTCAAACAACAACAAAAACAACACAACATCAAACAAAAATACAATGATGGTCAGAAGACATAACACTCTAGCACAGTGGTTCTCCACCTGTGGGTCATGATCTCTTAGGGGATATGTAAGACCATCAGGAAACACAGATATTTACACTAAGATTCATGACAGTAGTGAAACTACAGTTATGAAGTAGAAATGATAATTTATGGCTGAGGATCACCATAACTAGAGGAACTGTGATAAAGGGTCTTAGGATTAGAAAGAGTGAGCACCACTGCTCTTGCACATGGTTGCCTAAAGTGGAAATTCAGCATAAGTGATATGATAAGAGGGAAAGCAGCTACATAAATTTAATCATCTGAATCGACATGGTAGGTGAAAAAAAGTGACTTTTCCAAATTGTACTCTGACTTGCATAAGTGTAGGGACATACACACGCACACACCTTTTTTAGGTGAGTAAGAACTCATGAATTTATTGTCTTCATTACAAAATCAGCATAGAACTAAATCATTTTGCATTGGTGTTGGCTACATCTCTGTCTCCATCTGTCTCTCTGTCTCTCTCTGACTCTCTGGTTTGTTTGTTTGCTTGCTTGGTTTTTGAGACAGGGTTTCTCTGTGTACTCTGGCTGTCCTGAAACTCACTCTGTAGTCCAGACTGTCCTTGAACTCCAACATATGTCTGCTATATGTACCAATGACAGACGGCCGCAAACACCATCTTTATAAGAGTAAAATTAATAAATAAAATGGGACTGCCATTCGGTATTCCTCAGGTGAGAATTCTTTGTTCAGCTCTGAGCCCCATTTTTAATGGGATTATTTGATTTTCTGGAGTCCACCTTCTTGAGTTCTTTATATATATTAGATATTAGTCCCCTATCCGATTTGGGAAAGGTAAAGAGCCTTTCCCAATTTATTGGTGGCCTTTTTGTCTTATTAACGGTGTCTTTTGCCTTGCAGAAGCTTTGCAATTTTATGAGGTCCCATTTATAGATTCTTGATCTTACAGCACAAGCCATTGCTGTTCTATTCAGGAATTTTTCCCCTGTACCCATATCTTCGAGGCTTTTCCCTACTTTCTCCTCTATAAGTTTCAGTGTCTCTGGTTTTATGTGGAGTTCCTTAATCCACTTAGATTTGACCTTAGTACAAGGAGATAGAAATGGATCAATTCGCATTCTTCTACATGATAACCGCCAGTTGTGCGAGCACCATTCGTTGAAAATGCTGTCTTTTTTCCACTGGATGGGTTTAGCTCCCTTGTCAAAGATCAAGTGACCATAGGTGTGTGGATTCATCTCTGGGTCTTCAATTCTGCTCCATTGGTCTACTTGATTGTCACTATACCAGTACCATGCAGTTTTGATCACAATTGCTCTGTAGTACAGCTTGAGGTCCGGCATGGTGATTCCACCAGAGGTTCTTTTATCCTTGAGAAGAGTTTTTGCTATCCTAGGTTTTTTGTTATTCCAGATGAATCTGCCGATTGCCCTTTCTAATTCGTTGAAGAATTGAGTTGGAATTTTGATGGGGATTGCATTGAATCTGTAGATTGCTTTTGGCAAGATAGCCATTTTTACAATGTTGATCCTGCCAATCCATGAGCATGGGAGATCTTTCCATCTTCTGAGATCTTCTTTAATTTCTTTCTTTAGAGACTTGAAGTTCTTATCATACAGATCTTTCACTTCCTTAGTTAGAGTCACGCCAAGGTATTTTATATTATTTGTGACTATTGAGAAGGGTGTTGTTTCCCTAATTTCTTTCTCAGCCTGTTTATCCTTTGTGTACAGAAAGGCCATTGACTTGTTTGAGTTAATTTTATATCCAGCTACTTCATTGAAGCTGTTTATCAGGCTTAGGAGTTCTCTGGTGGAATTTTTAGGGTCACTTATATATACTATCATATCATCTGCAAAAAGTGATATTTTGACTTCTTCCTTTTCTATTTGTATCCCCTTGATCTCCTTTTGTTGTCTAATTGCTCTGGCTAGGACTTCAAGTACAATGTTGAATAGGTAGGGAGAGAGTGGACAGCCTTGTCTAGTCCCTGATTTTAGTGGGATTGCTTCCAGCTTCTCACCATTTACTTTGATGTTGGCTATTGGTTTGCTGTAGATTGCTTTTATCATGTTTAGGTATGGGCCTTGAATTCCTGATCTTTCCAAGGTTTTTATCATGAATGGGTGTTGGATTTTGTCAAATTCTTTCTCAGCATCTAACTAGATGATCATGTGGTTTTTGTCTTTGAGTTTGTTCAGAATAATTGTGGCTTCATAGAATGAGTTGGGTAGAGTACCTTCCGTTTCTATTTTGTGGAATAGTTTGTGAAGAACTGGAATTAGGTCTTCTTTGAAGGTCTGATAGAACTCTGCACTAAACCTGTCTGGTCCTGGGCTTTTTTTGGCTGGGAGACTATTAATGACTGCTTCTATTTCTTTCGGGGATACAGGAATGCTGAGATCATTAACCTGATCTTGATTTAGCTTTAGTACCTGGTATCTGTCTAGAAACTTGTCCATTTCATTCAGGTTTTCCAGTTTTGTTGAGTATAGCCTTTTGTAGAAGGATCTGATGGTGTTTTGGATTTCTTCAGGATCTGTTGTTATGTTTCCCTTCTCATTTCTGATTTTGTTAATTAGGATGCTTTCCCTGTGCCTTCTAGTGAGTGTGGCTAATGGTTTATCTATCTTGTTGATTTTCTCAAAGAACCAGCTCCTTGATTGGTTGATTCTTTAAATAGTTCTGTAGATATCTGTTATGTCCATTTGTTTCATCACTTCTGTTAGTTTCACTGTGTCCCTGTTTAGTTTCTGTTTCCATGATTGGTCCATTGGTAAAAGTGGTGTGTTGAAGTCTCCCACTATTATTGTTTGAGGTGCAATGTGTGCTTTGAGCTTTACTAAAGTTTCTTTAATGAATGTGGCTGCCCTTGAATTTGGAGCATAGATATTCAGAATTGAGAGTTCCTCTTGAAGGATTTTACCTTTGATGAGTATGAAGTGCCCCTCCTTGTCTTTTTTGATTATTTTGGGTTGGAAGTCGATTTTGTTAGATATTAGAATGGCTACTCCATCTTGTTTCTTCAGACCATTTGCTTGGAAAATTGTTTTCCAGCCTTTCATTCTGAGGTAGTGTCTATCTTTTTCTCTGAGATGAGTTTCCTGTAAGCAGCAAAATGTTGGGTCTTGTTTGTGTAGCCAGTTTGTTAGTCTATGTCTTTTTATTGGGGTGTTGAGTCCATTGATATTAAGAGATATTAAGGAAAAGTAATTGTTGCTTCCTGTTATTTTTGTTGTTAAAGTTGGCATTCTTTTCTTGTGGCTGTCTTCTTTTAGTTTTGTTGAGGGATTACCTTCTTGTTTTTTCTAGGGCGTGATTCCTGTCCTTGTATTGGTTTTTTTCTGTTATTATCCTTTGAAGGCCTGGATTCGTGGAGAGATAATGGGTGAATTTAGTTTTGTCGTGGAATACTTTGGTTTCTCCATCTATGGTAATTGAGAGTTTGGCTGGGTATAGTAGCCTGGGCTGGAATTTGTGTTCTCTTAGTGTCTGTATAACATCTGTCCAGGCTCTTCTGGCTTTCATAGTCTCTGGTGAAAAGTCTGGTGTAATTCTGATAGGCTTGCCTTTATATGTTACTTGACATTTTTCCCTTACTGCTTTTAGGATTCTATCTTTATTTAGTGCATTTGATGTTCTGATTATTATGTGTCGGGAGGAATTTCTTTTCTGGTCCAGTCTATTTGGAGTTCTGTAGGCTTCTTGTATGTTCATGGGCATCTTTTTCTTTAAATTTTGGAAGTTTTCTTCAATAATTTTGTTGAAGATGTTTGCTGGTCCTTTGAGTTGAAAATCTTCATTCTCATCCACTCCTATTATCCGTAGGTTTGGTCTTCTTACTGTGTCCTGGATTTCCTGGATGTTTTGAGTTAGGATCTTTTTGCATTTTCCATTTTCTTTTATTGTTGTGCCGATGTTCTCTATGGAATTTTCTGCACCTGAGATTCTCTCTTCCATCTCTTGTATTCTGTTGCTGATGCTGGCATCTATGGTTCCAGATTTCTTTCCTAGTGTTTCTATCTCCACTGTTGCCTCACTTTGGGTTTTCTTTATTGTGTCTACTTCCCTTTTTAGGTCTAGTATGGTTTTGTTCATTTCCATCACCTGTTTGGATGTGTTTTCCTGTTTTTCTATAAGGACTTCTACCTGTTTGGTTGTGTTTTCCTGTTTTTCTTTAAGGACTTGTAACTCTTCATCAGTGTTCTCCTGTATTTCTTTAAGTGAGTTATTAAATTCCTTCTTTATGTCCTCTACCATCATCATGAGATATGCTTATATTAATTTTAAAATAAGGATCTGTTTTATAGTTTGATCTATAATGTCAAGTAACTTGTTTAACACATTACTTTAATACTCTAATTTCTAACCTTTTCTACTTTTTTTTCTCAGTCCTGGAGAGAGATGTATTAAACTTTCACTGTCATTATATACTTCTGTTTTGTTTCCTTGTAGGTTAATCAATAACTGAGTTCTATATTTTTGTCTTACACTATTAGGGACAGATGAATATTGATTATTTTTTATTTTACTAATTATTGGCTCTGTTATCATTATGAAATGTACTATATTATCATGTAAACTATTGTGGTCCTTAAGTTTCCCCTTTTTTATAATATGGATGTGAGGGAAACTTTCCTCCAAGTATTTGTATTCATATCATTTTTACTTAATATCTATTCTATGTGCTTATAATTTGGACAATTTTGTAGGAACCATAAAATAGTTGACCTTTCATTTGGGGTATTTAGTTTATTTATTTAATATCACTTCTGATGTGATTAGTTGTATATTTATCTCTTAACTACATTTTAAAAAACTGTTGGTCATACCTGAATCTATGTTCATTTTCCTTTTCTTGTTTTATCCACAAAGTAGGCTTACTTATTCTATTATTTTTCCTTGTTTACTTTGGTAGTTTTGTATTTTTCATAGTGTAAGAAATATTAAGAAACCATTTTAAATTTGTTAAAAGCTAACATGAAAGATGGTTTATTTACCAAACAAATTGAGAACTTTGAGTGCATTATAAAATGCTTGTGTTTTATTTTAAATTTTCTCATGTTAATTGCTGCTGTATTTTTAAGTCTTGTAATATAATATTGTAGTCTCCCCTCCCCCAGCCTGAAACCTGCTTGCTCGGGGTGGAGCTTCCTGCTCATTCGTTCTGCCACGCCCACTGCTGGAACCTGAGAAGCCACACACGTGCACCTTTCTACTGGACCCGAGATTATTCGGCGGGAATCGGGTCCCCTCCCCCTTCCTTCATAACTAGTGTCCCAACAATAAAATTTGAGCTTTGATCAGAATGAATTTGTCTTAGCTCCGTTTCTTCTTTCATCCCGTCTAGATTCCTCTCTTACAGCTCGAGTAGCCTTCTCAGTTGAACCGTTCATGTTGCCAGCTGCTGGCGGCCACAACATTTTGGCGCCAGAACTGGGAACTGAAGAATGGCAGAGAGATGCTAAGAGGAACGCTGCTGTGGAGCTCCATAGGAAAGGATCTTCGTATCGGACATTGGAGCAACGGACAGGTACACATGCTAGCGCTAGCTAAAAATTCCAGTTTTGTAAAGTGTTGCTGAGGATGCGGTAGGATACGAATTAAGCTTGAATCAGTGCTAACCCAACGCTGGTTCTGCTTGGGTCAGCAGCGTGTTAATCGGAACTAGAAACGGAAACAGGCAGGTTAGCCGCAGCTTTTTAGGAAGCGCTTAGGTGGAAGAAGAAAGGGTTTAAAGTCATGGATCAGGCGGTTGCCCATAGTTTTCAGGAGTTGTTTCAGGCCAGAGGAGTAAGGCTTGAAGTACAATTAGTAAAAAATTTTTTAGGTAAGATAGATAGCTGTTGCCCATGGTTCAAGGAAGAAGAAACACTAGATTGTGGAACCTGGGAGAAAGTTGGTGAGGCCTTAAAAATCACTCAGGCAGATAATTTTACCCTAGGCCTCTGGGCGCTCGTAAATGATGCAATAAAAGATGCCACTTCCCCAGGGCTAAGTTGCCCCCAGGCGGAGCTTGTGGTATCTCAGGAGGAGTGCCTGTCAGAGAGGGCCTCCTCAGAAAAAGATCTTCTTAACTCAAAAATTGATAAATGTGGAAACTCGGATGAAAAACTGATTTTTAACAAAAATCACTCAGATAGAGGAGCTGCCCATTACCTTAATGAGAATTGGTCCTCTTGTGAATCTCCCGCTCCACCTGTAGTCCCCACTTCGGGAGGTGCCACTCATAGGGACACACGACTAAGCGAGTTAGAGTTTGAGATTAAGCTTCAGAGGCTGACTAATGAGCTTCGGGAACTAAAAAAGATGTCAGAAGCGGAGAAGAGTAACTCTTCTGTAGTTCACCAGGTGCCGCTAGAAAAGGTTGTGAGTCAGGCTCATGGGAAAGGACAGAATATGTCTAATACGCTAGCCTTTCCTGTGGTCGAGGTAGTTGATCAGCAAGATACTAGGGGCAGACATTACCAGACCTTAGATTTCAAGTTGATAAAAGAGTTAAAGGCGGCTGTTGTGCAATATGGCCCTTCAGCCCCATTCACTCAAGCATTACTGGACACAGTTGTGGAGTCACACTTAACCCCTTTAGATTGGAAGACTCTTTCTAAGGCTACCCTGTCAGGAGGAGATTTTTTGCTTTGGGATTCTGAATGGCGAGACGCCAGTAAGAAAACTGCTGCTTCTAACGCTCAGGCTGGTAATTCAGGCTGGCATAGCAACATGCTTTTAGGAGAGGGTCCATATGAGGGACAGACAAATCAGATTGATTTTCCTGTTGCAGTGTACGCACAAATTGCGAGGGCCGCGCGCCGAGCTTGGGGAAGGTTGCCAGTCAAAGGAGAGATTGGTGGAAGTTTAGCTAGCATTCGGCAGAGTTCTGATGAACCATATCAGGATTTTGTGGACAGGCTATTGATTTCAGCTAGTAGAATCCTTGGAAATCCGGACACGGGAAGTCCTTTCGTTATGCAATTGGCTTATGAGAATGCTAACGCAATTTGCCGAGCTGCGATTCAACCGCATAAGGGAATGACAGATTTGGCAGGATATGTCCGTCTTTGCACAGACATCGGGCCTTCCTGCGAGATCTTGCAGGGAACCCACGCGCAAGCAATGTTCTCAAGGAAACGAGGGAGAAATGTATGCTTTAAGTGTGGAAGTTTAGATCATTTTAGAATTGATTGTCCTCAGAACAAGGGTGCCCCAGGAATATGTCCCCGGTGTGGGAAGGGCCGCCACTGGGCAAAGGATTGTAAGCATAAAACAAGGGTTTTGAGCCGCCCGGTGCCGGGAAACGAGGAAAGGGGTCAGCCCCAGGCCCCGAGTTACTCAAAGAAGACAGCTTATGGGGCTATAAATCTGCTGCCCAGCCAACAAGATCAGTTCTTGAGCTTGTCAGGTCAAACCCAGGAAATGCAAGACTGGACCTCTTTTCCACTGTCCATGTAGCATTAACCCCAGAAGTGGGAGTCCAAACTCTGCCTACCGGAGTCTCTGGACCGCTACCTGTAGGAACCTGTGGTTTTCTCTTAGGACGAAGCAGTTCTATTGTAGAAGGCCTGCAGATTTATCCAGGTGTTATAAGTAATGATTATGAGGGAGAAATTAAAATCATAGCCGCTTGCCCTCGTGGTGCTATAACTATACCCGCTAATCAGAAAATTGCTCAACTTACTTTGATCCCTTTGCGCTGGTCACTATCTAAATTCTTTGAAAATGAAGAAGGACAGAATGACTTTGACTCCTCTGGCGTAAATTGGGTGAAATCTATCACTAATCAGAGACCTAACCTTAAATTGATTCTTGATGGAAAAAGCTTTGAAGGATTAATAGATACCGGGGCCGATGTAACGATTATAAGAGGGCAGGACTGGCCCTCAAACTGGCCCCTGTCTGTTTCCTTGACTCACCTTCAAGGAATTGGTTATGCCAGTAACCCAAAACGTAGTTCCAAATTGCTAACCTGGAGAGATGAGGATTTAAAATCAGGAAATATTCAGCTGTATGTTATGCCAAATTTGCCTGTAACCCTGTGGGGAAGAGATCTGTTGTCACAGATGGGCGTTATCCTGTGCAGTTCTAAGGAGATGGTGACTGAACAGACGTTCAGGCAGGGACCCCTGCCTGATCGTTGACTAATAAAGAAGGGAGAGAAAATTAAGAATTTTGAGGATCTTAAACCCCACTCTAACGTGAGAGGTTTAAAGTATTTTCAGTAGCGGCCACTGTCTTGCCTGCATCCCATGCCGAAAAAATTCAATGGCATAATGATATTCCGGTGTGGGTAGATCAGTGGTCTTTACCTAAAGAGAAAATAGAGGCCGCTTCTTTGCTAGTGCAGGAGCAGTTAGAAGCAGGACATTTGGTGGAGTCTCACTCTCCCTGGAATACACCCATTTTCATTATCAGGAAGAAATCGGGAAAATGGAGACTGTTGCAAGATTTAAGAAAGGTTAATGAAACCATGGTACTTATGGGAACTTTACAACCGGGGCTCCCCTCCCCAGTAGCCATTCCTAAGGGATATTATAAGATTGTTATAGATTTGAAAGATTGTTTCTTTACCATCCCTTTGCATCCAAAGGATTGTGAGAGATTTGCTTTTAGTGTTCCTTCTGTAAATTTCAAGGAACCCATGAAAAGATATCAATGGACAGTTCTTCCGCAGGGGATGGCTAATAGTCCCACCTTATGTCAAAGGTTTGTGACAAAGGCAATTCAGCCTGTTAGACAACAATGGCCAAATATTTACATCATTCATTTCACAGATGATGTTTTGATGGCGGGAAAGGACCCCCAAGATTTGCTTTTGTGTTATGGAGACTTAGGAAAGGCCCTGGCTGATAAGGGATTACAAATTGCTTCTGAAAAGATACAAACTCAGGATCCTTATAATTATTTGGGTTTTAGACTCACTGATCAAGCTGTTTTTCCCCAGAAAATTGTTATTCGTAGAGATAACTTAAGGACCTTAAATGATTTTCAAAAATTGTTAGGTGATATAAATTGGCTTCGCCCCTATCTAAAGCTTACTACAGGGGAGTTGAAACCTTTATTTGATATTCTTAAAGGGAGTTCTGATCCCACTTCCCCTAGATCCCTAACCTCAGAAGGATTACTGGCCTTACAGCTAGTGGAAAAGGCTATTGAAGAACAGTTCGTCACTTACATAGATTACTCCCTGCCGCTGCACCTGTTAATTTTTAATACGACTCATGTGCCTACGGGATTGCTATGGCAAAAATTTCCTATAATGTGGATACATTCGAGGATTTCTCCCAAACGTAATATCTTGCCATATCACGAAGCAGTGGCTCAGATGATTATCACTGGAAGAAGGCAGGCATTGACTTATTTTGGAAAGGAGCCAGATATCATTGTCCAGCCTTACAGCGTGAGTCAGGACACTTGGCTGAAACAGCATAGTACAGATTGGTTGCTTGCACAATTAGGGTTTGAAGGAACTATAGATAGCCACTACCCCCAAGATAGGTTGATAAAATTCTTAAATGTACATGATATTATATTTCCTAAGATGAATTCCTTACAGCCTTTAAATAATGCTCTATTGATTTTTACTGATGGCTCCTCTAAAGGGCGAGCTGGATATCTTATTAGTAATCAACAGGTTATCGTAGAGACTCCTGGTCTCTCGGCTCAGCTCGCCGAATTAACAGCAGTACTGAAGGTTTTTCAGTCTATACATGAGGCTTTTAATATTTTTACTGACAGTTTATATGTTGCTCAGTCAGTACCCTTATTGGAAACCTGTGGTACGTTTAACTTCAATACGCCGTCAGGATCTTTATTTTCAGAATTACAAAACATCATTCTCGCCCGGAAAAATCCGTTTTATATTGGCCACATACGGTCTCACTCTGGTCTTCCTGGACCTCTGGCAGAGGGTAATGATCGCATTGACAGAGCTCTAATAGGAGAAGCCTTAGTTTCAGATCGGGTTGCTTTGGCCCAACGTGATCATGAAAGGTTTCATCTCTCTAGACATACCCTAAGGCTCCGACATAAGATCACAAAGGAGCAAGCGAGAATGATTGTAAAACAATGTCCTAAATGTATTACTTTATCTCCAGTGCCGCATCTAGGAGTTAATCCTAGAGGCCTTATGCCTAATCATATTTGGCAAATGGATATAACCCATTATGCAGAATTTGGAAAACTAAAATATATACATGTTTGCATTGATACTTGTTCAGGATTTCTTTTTGCTTCTCTGCATACAGGAGAAGCTTCAAAAAATGTAATTGACCATTGCCTACAAGCATTTAATGCCATGGGATTGCCTAAACTTATTAAGACAGACAATGGGCCATCTTATTCCAGTAAAAACTTTATTTCATTCTGTAAAGAATTCGGTATTAAACATAAAACTGGAATTCCTTACAACCCCATGGGACAAGGAATAGTTGAACGTGCTCATCGCACCTTAAAGAATTGGCTTTTTAAAACAAAAGAGGGGCAGCTATATCCCCCAAGGTCACCAAAGGCCCACCTTGCCTTCACCTTATTTGTCCTAAATTTCTTGCACACCGATATCAAGGGCCAGTCTGCAGCGGATCGCCACTGGCATCCAGTTACTTCTAATTCTTATGCATTGGTAAAATGGAAGGACCCCCTGACTAATGAATGGAAGGGTCCAGATCCAGTTCTAATTTGGGGTAGGGGCTCAGTTTGTGTTTTTTCACGAGATGAAAATGGAGCGCGGTGGCTGCCAGAGAGATTAATTCGTCAGATGAACACAGATTCTGACTCTTCTGGTAAGTATCATTCTAAAGACTAAAATTCCTTTTGTGCTTAGAATTCAGCTGAGAGCGAAAGCTCCCAAAGCTGTTTTCCAGCTACTCTCTGAGCCAGCTCCCAACAGGAGGCCGGAGACTAGCCTCAGCTTTACAATTTGCATTTGAATAAAGTACCTAGACTTCCCGAAAGAAGTTCTGCTTTCCTACTTTCTCACTGTCGAGATTTTGTCTTTCAAGCAGGTAAATCAACATTCTCGAAGTGGACCAGCGGATGTGCATCCCCGCCCCCCTAGAGCACACAGGTAGCTGCTGTTATCTCCTTTCCAAGGACATTTCCAGCACGTGGCTTTCAGTCTGAGTTAAAAATTAGGTTTACCAAGAGGGCTAGAAGAGTAGATATTTCTATATTAATAAAGATTGGTTTTTATTTTGATAGACAGGCTTAGTCCCTTAGCTGACCTCTGGCTTTTCACCCTTGCTGTTACTGCAAGGTGTCCTTAGGCTGTGGAAAAAACAGGGATGAGGAGGAACGACTTCCAGCTCCTATTTTAGCCACAAGTCGTGGTGTTACTAATGACATAATTCTTGCCTAGGTCTTGCTAAATCTGAGGTTGATAATTCTCCTTTAGGAGCTGCACAGCACTCAGAACTGTGCATACTGGTTTGTGATTGTACAAATTCAGTATGGGCATCGCTTGGTGCAGAGGCACTGCAGGGGAAGGTCCAGCTTGACAATTTCTGAGTTTCCTGTGAGATAAACCCGGTTTAAAAGAGGTTGGTATCATATTTTGGTTAAAAATCAAAAATATTTTTCGGCTCTGCCTCACCTCCCCAAAAGATACCCAGAGCCACAGGTGTGGGTCTTATCAGTACCCACGGGAGGAATCGGGTCAATGTCCACCCAAGCCAAGGTTAAAAGCCCACTCATCTACGGATGAGAAAATCATTTGATCACCTCAGTTAAGCATTGCCTTATTTTAACTTAATTAATAAGGGGGAGAGAGATTGGAGACGTACTATTGAAAGGGCAAGCCCTTCACTGCCTTTCACCCAAATAAAAAAGCCAATTGGCCTTGTACTACAAGAGCCGGTCGAACTCCTTCTCCCTGTTTCCCACCTATCATCCAAAAATGCGGAGGTCAACTAGAAAGTTACCTACCAAGTACTAATTAGCATCTTAAAGTCAGAGCCTGCAGCTCCAGGCCTTTCAGTTAGTTGTTTACTAAGAAAGGACAGTCTTAAGCCAGATACAGTTTACCATAAGAAAAGTTAAAGAATCCCAGTGAAGCAAGTTTTTTCTTTAGCCCTAGATTCCAGGCAGAACTATTGAGCATAGATAATTTTCCCCCCTCAGGCCAGCTTTTTCTTTTTTTTTAAATTTTGTTAATAAAAGGAGAAGATGTAGTCTCCCCTCCCCCAGCCTGAAACCTGCTTGCTCAGGGTGGAGCTTCCTGCTCATTCGTTCTGCCACGCCCACTGCTGGAACCTGAGGAGCCACACACGTGCACCTTTCTACTGGACCCGAGATTATTCGGCGGGAATCGGGTCCCCTCCCCCTTCCTTCATAACTAGTGTCCCAACAATAAAATTTGAGCTTTGATCAGAATGAATTTGTCTTAGCTCCGTTTCTTCTTTCGCCCCGTCTAGATTCCTCTCTTACAGCTCGAGTAGCCTTCTCAGTCGATCCGTTCATGTTGCGAGCTGCTGGCGGCCGCAACATAATATCACCATTATTGTTTACTATAGTAAATATATATTCAAATCTCTGTTTGTCTTTATAATATCCTTTCTCATGCCTATCTTTGTTTTCTGGGAATTTATGGTTTTACTTAGCATCATTTTTCTTCTTCTCGGGATATTTCCTTTAGTTTTCCACCTAGTACATACTCCTTAAGATTTTGGTTATATTAAGTGTATCATTTTAAAAAGATGTATGCTAGATGCTCACAGTCATCTATCTATAAGATGGAACACAGGGTCCCAAATGGAGAAGCTAGAGAAAGCACCCAAGGAGCTGAAGGGGTCTGCTACCCTATAGGTGGAACAACAATATGAACCCCAGAGCTCATGACTTTAGCTGCATATGTAGCAGAAAATGGCCTAGTTGGCCATCACTGGGAAGAGAGGCCCCTTGATCTTGCAAACTTTATATGCCCCAGTACAGGGGAATGCCAGGGCCAAGAAGAGGGAGTGGGTGGGTAGGGAAGCAGGGGGTGGGGAAGGTATAGGAACTTTCAGTATAGCATTTGAAATGGATATAAAGAAAATATCTAATAAAAAAATAAAAGCTTATGTTATTTTAAAAAAATAATAAAACGGGACTGTAAGACTGGATCACTATCAGGGACATCAGCCCTCTGCCTGGGCTTAGGACCCACACACCAGGGTGCTACAACAACCAGGTAAACTAAGGATTCTCTGCCACCCATCCAGCAACACAGGCCAGCAGACAGGGATGTGCAGAGAGGCACATGGATAGGGGCGTTTGTACCCAAGGCTTAGACCAGTTATACCGTAGTGATGCAGACTTCAGACCTGTCTCAGCTCCAGGGGAAAACCTTCTCTCCCTCTCCCTCTCCCTCTCCCTCTCCCTCTCCCTCTCCCTCTCCCTCTCCCTCTCCCTCTCCCTCTCCCTCTCCCTCTCCCTCTCCCTCTCCCTCTCCCTCTCCCTTTCTTTCTTTCCTTTGAGTCAGGGTTTCTCTGTGTAGACTTTGCTGCACTAGATTTTAGACCAAGCTAGCCACAAACTCAGATATCCACTAGGATTATATGTACGCACGCACTAACAACTCCCACCACTCTTCCTGCCTTTCTGCACACAGTGGGTTCTGGTTAATGTAGTTCAGACAGTTAGCCATGGATACCAGGGCAGTTGCAGAGATGGACAGTGGAGAAGCAGTGTTAAGGAGTTAACAGGACTCCCTGCAGACTAGATCACAGTACATATGCTCCAGTGTTCCCTTTCCCCGGGAAGCTGCTTCTCGTCTTTCCTTTGAAGTGAAGTGCATCCTCAGTGCCACACCAAAGTCATTTTCTGAGCTGAATCCCGTAATGCATCCCCAAATTTCTCTTAGCATGGGAATGCATAATAGAAAAGTTATTCATGATGACCTCCTGTCTGATGTGTATAACTGAGAAGAGTTTGAATTCTTGAGATCAGTGGTGAAAGGATACTCGATTCCAAATATGTCCTTTCTTTCTTCCTCTATGGTAATTTCCTAACTTTTCTTTGCAAGAAGACCTGTCAAGTATCATTCACACAAAGACCTATAACCTGTTGGGTCTTAAATCCAAGGCAAAAATGTTGAACTAAAGTGTCCATTAATATATCAAACTGGACAGTGGCCTCAGCATCCCTCTGTCCCTTGCTGGCATGCCTCCCTACCTGCAGCCACCCATGCCCCACACTCCCCAGTAAAGGTGATCCCCTGGGCTTTCCTCCTTCCAGCTCCTCTGACCCCTATATAACTCAGTCACTTTTAGCTGTGCTAGTCTCTTGGCTCAGGTGGTCCCTCTAGGTTAGTGGCCCCTGTTTCTCTTTTCAGATCTCCTCTCCTCACATGGCCCAGCTTAGGGTCATGTTCACTCTATAAGGTTTTCTGTCTGGTCTGGAACTCACTGTGACAGGCTAATTTCTAATCCCAAACATCAACTTGCCTCTGCCAGCAGTTCTGTAATTTAGGAGTGTTTCAGCAAGCCCGGCTTTTGGAGCTCAAGGAAATATTGACACATCTATAATCACAACACTCTCCCTAACAGATTGAGTGTAAGGCTCCATCTGGGGAGGTGTGTCCACTTCCTGGCGCTTGATCACGTCTGAACTACATTGTCCAGAAGACATTGCACCGAAAAAAGCCAATGAAAATAGGCGCGTTAGTGACAACAAAAGGACGCTGGGCGGGACTTTCGGCTTTGCATGCAGGAGGTTCTTTGAAACTTTCTGGATCTGTCAGTCTGCTTCACAGAAAACTAGTTTTATCAGTATTGGTCATGGCAGAAAAACGGTAGAGTTGAGGCGTTTTTCCTCCGTCATGGAGATGGAGCTGAGGTTTTTCGACAGCCCGTGTGATCTAATTCAAGCTTCGAGGAGGGATGGCCACATCCCAGGGACCGGCTGGCCAGTGGAGCCCAATGGTGATTGTGGAGACTGCGGGTGGAGCCCTGCCCCAGGTGAGTGCCTAGTGATCGCCCACCTACCTGAGTTCTAGAGCAATGAGATCTGGGTCAGGAGCCAACAGGGTAGACTCCCATGTCCCCGACTGTTGGGCAACGGTGGACGAAATTATGGTAGTTGGGTTGTTTTGTTTTGTTTTGGTTTGGTTTTGTCATCTGTGTGCTTGAGCCATCCCCTCTGACTCAGTGTGGTGGACTGTACCTCTCAAGGCTTGTGGGAGGGCCTGAGCTCTACTGGCATTAGATGAGGGAAAGGGCTCAGTGAACCTAAGGACCTGACTTTTGTATAGAGAGATTCTGGTGGCCAAGAAGATTTGAACAGGTGAGAGATTCCATCTAGTCAGTTTTCCGAGCATGGGGTGGGGGTAATATGGGTGTAGGCAGAGACCTGTGAATCCTTGGGTAAATCCTGTGCACTCATGTTTGAGTTGGAATGCAAGCTGTAGCAGGGGTGGGGGAGTTTTAGGGTGGGTGATGGTGGCGTTCAGATCTTTGATGGAGTTATTTTATTCTCTCTGTATGCCCCTCTCCCCCACCTCCTTCCCTCCTCCACCGCCCCCAGGAGGCCTGGTGGGCTCCTGCTCTCCCTCCCTTCCTCTCCCCTTTCCACTCTCTCCTCTTCCCTCTTCCTTAACCCCTCTCCCTATTCCTTTGCCTCTCTCCCTCCCCCTCCCCCTCCCCCTCTCCCTTTCCCCTCCTTCTCCCTCAGACTGGGCCTCTCTATGTAGTCATGGCTGTCCTGTCTCTCTATGTACCAGGGTGTCTTCAAACTCAGAGAGATTCTTCTATCTCTAACTCAAAAGTGGTTAGATTAAAGCACCTTTTGTTATATTTTTACTTTATTTATTTTCTTTTGATCTAGGCTCAAACTCACTGTTTACACCACACTAGCCTCAAATTCACAGAGATTTGCCTTCTTGTGGGTTAGGGTCGCCTTTGGTAAGGGCTGCCAACTGAACTCTGGTTCATGGTGGAAGAGCCCTAATCGGAGCCAACCACTCCTACCTTTCCAATGAGTTTTAAAAACTTAGCCATCAGGATGTGCTGCTGAACTAAGTGTAGCTGTGAGGGAAAATTAAATTAAAAATAATTTTATTTTTTAAATAATATTACTAAATTATATTAGTAATTAAAATTAATATTACTAACTTTTAAATACTACTGAAAGATTTTACAATTCTATGATTGCATTCAGCATTTGAGTAGTCTGCCTTGTTATTAGCTATCCTCCCTCTCCCCATTGACACTCCCCATGACTCTAGCTGGCCTATATACATCGTGTTGGCCTCAGATGCACAAAAGTCTGCCTGCTTCTGCCTTGCAAATGATGTGTAAAGGCTAATTCCAAAGTCTTAATTCAATGTGGGTAGAGAAAACTACATTTTGAAATCATATGTACCCATTTGTGAAACTTTTGAAAGAAGCATTAGTCATGTGCTCAGGAAGAGCCTGTACCAAACACTTGACACATAGGACTGAGGTGGAGACTGCGATTCTCTTTTGTTTGTTTTTTAAAATTTTATTTATTTTATGTATATAAGTACACAGTTGCTATCTTCAGAAACACCAAAAGAGGGTGATCTCTCCAGAACAATGAGTCTCTTTTTGGAATAGGAAGGTATGTTAGTTTTAATGAGAACAGTTTCCATAGGCTTAGATATTTGAATGCTTAGTCCCCAGGGTGTGGAACTGTTTGAGAAGAATTGGGAGGATTAGGAGGTAAGATATTGTTGGTGGAAGGGCGTGGCTGGGAGTGAACTTGGAGGTTTCAGAAGCCCACACCTACTCCAGTGCGTGTGTGTGTGTGTGTGTGTGTGTGTGTGTGTGTGTGTGTGTGTTTGTGTCTGCTGCCTGTAGATCAGAATGTAAAGACTTCAGGTATTGCCCTGGCCTCTCTTCTCCCCAACAAGCTCGTTCTGGACGAACACTCTGAAACTGTTAGCTACCACCCAGTTAAATGCTTTCTTTTAATTGTAAGAATTGCCTTGGCCAAGGTGTCTCTTCAGGGCAATAAAACAGTAAATGAGACAGGCTGCCCTGCTTATCTTCAGGTAACAAACTGAAGAGATTGATTCTTTGTCCAAGGTCACCCAGTAAGAGACACCATTAAGAGATGGAGCGCAGTGGGTACCTGACTGCATGTATGAGAGGGGACTTGGGTGAACCTTTGAGATACCAACACTCTTGCTTATTACTCACAACCTTGTTTTTCTACAGGTTTCCCAGTATTCAGTGAAACCTGCTAACCAGAAAAAGTGGAGGGTGCCCAAGAATCACATCCTCACTTAACACATAAGTGACCTCTGGGACTGTGGTGTCCTGGGACTCTGTGCTGGAATTGTCTCTGTCCTTCCATTGGATTTCCCTGGCACATGCTCAGAATGAAAGGTCCCCACGTCCACAGCAGGGATTACACGGACAGACTTCCCTTTATGGTAACCATTGGCTGAAGATTCAAAGGTCTTAAAGCTCCATTAATGACATTAGACCACGCCTGGAAGTTAGATAAGCTGGGGATAATTAGAAATGCTCAGGCATGCATGAGGTCCGCTGGCTTTAGTGGAAGGTAGGAATTGTGGTAGCACAACAGTTGTGGGCTAAGTCTGCATACTGGGATTGAATGGAAGCTCAGTGTGAAGACTGAAGTGTGTGTCATGAGGTCTTGTACACATATGTTCCTGGGCTTTGTGCCAGGGACAGAGTGGACAACAGTGCCCCAAATGTAGTCTGTGTGAAACAGATGATTGGGTGGAATCCATGATAGTGTCTGGTTGGAAGGAGTCCATGTGAATTCTCAGATTGAAAGGAGGGACATTCTTCTAGCTTTGATTGACTCCAGCTGTGATGGTTTCAATGAACTCACCCTCCAGATAGTCATAGACTTGCATACTTGTTCCTTATTGGTGGAACACTTTAGAGATAATAATGATGTATAGCCTTGTTGGAGGAGGTGTGTCACTGGGGGTGGGCTAGTAGGTCTCAAAAGCTCTTGCCATTCCCAGTTAACTCTCTCTGCCTGGTACTGTACTATGGATCAGGATGTAAGCTCTCAGCAACTGTTCCAATGCTGTGTGTGCCTGTATTCATCCTCCCTGACATGGAGGTTACAGATTGACCCTCTGAGGTGTAAGCCCCAATAAACTCCTTGTTATCATAAATTGCCTTGTTCATGGTGTCTCTTCAAAGTAATAGAAAAGTAATTAAGCCACTATGTCAACTGTTGTTGCTGAGTGATGAGCACAGTAGTCGGTGGGAACTCAAGGACAGACTAGCTATCAGCAGAATAGGTTCACAGCCTGGTACACTCTGAGGTAGGAAGCTCAGTGGGAATGACATAAGGATACCAGGAATACCTGACAAGGAGGATTCATATAAATTCAACTTTTTCCACTGTTCAGGACTATTTATCCTTTGAGGATGTGGCTGGGTACTTCTCCTGGGAGGAATGAACACTGCTTAATGACTCTCAAAGAATCCTGCACCAGACTGTGATGTCAGAGAACTGAAAACTCATGTCTTTGATGGGAAAGACCCTACCATCATTTAAGAGCATGTCTAGGCTTTCTTTGGTTTTTGGGGTTTTTTTTTTGGTTTTGTTTGTTTGCTTGTTTGTTTGTTTGTTTGTTTGTTTGTTAGAGAGAGCTGTATCTTTCTCAAAGCTGGCCTATGAATACCAACTCTTTCCCCCACAGTCTTGGAGTATAAAATACAGGTTAAAAACAAGTCAAGTTTCACAACAGCTCTGTTTCTCTCAATTGCAGCAAAGGCACACAGGAATTAATTTGGATTTAGAAATTTTTTGGGTGTAGTTTGAGACATCAGTCTATCTTTAGAATCCTACCTGTGCTAGATGTGCTATGTAGACCTGGCTGTCCTCTGACTTGCCAAGGTCTTTTTGCTCCATCTTTTGAGAGTTGCAATTAATGGACTCAACAAACACGTCTGGTCTGGGGTTAGGATACTTAACACTGACAGATTCCCTGTGACCTGATGACACTGTAAATATTTGGGATGTTTTTGACTCAAGTACTTCTGGTGGCATGCCTTATGTTTGAATGTAACAGGAATTTGGCACTGGTAAGTTCAGTTTATTTTATTTATTTTATTTTATTTTACTTTATTTTATATTTTTGCAAGACACCCTTAACAGGATTACTCTCACTAGGCTTTATTCTTCTCTCCTGTATGGGTTGCATCACTTAGTACAGAACTGTCATTTTTTTGTATCATGTCCTTTAGGACTTATACCTTCTGGGATCCATGACATGACTCAGCTGGAGTCTTGGGGAGAGCCCTCTGTGCCTGCATTGAGATTCCTGACTCCAGTTATGTTATAGGTACATAGCGTTTGGTGGTTTTTGATGTTTGGAGATATTAATTTTGAACCAGAACTGTCCCTTGGGTGTCAGTCTTGAATGTTTTGCCTGTTGCCTTGCAACCCTGTGATACACAGCTGTTCCTGTATTGTGATGGTGTGCACTCTAAATGTAACTCTTATTTTCCAGATGTAATTGTCATCTCAGAGGCAGTGATTTTCTAACTGGTAACCAAGGCCTAGTCTTGGACGCTTCTAGCATATGTGCAATCTAATCAAGGACTAGAGTGGTTTCAACCCCCGAGACTTACTATTGAATAAGCTAACCTGTTCTACCTTATTTCTGAACACTGGCAGGATGGTCAACTCAGCTATTTTGGCTCAAACTCCTTTGATTCAAACTGGCTTCTTTTACAGTGTGACTGAATTGCTCTGTTTGGTCTCAAAGTAACTCTAGCAAGTTGTTCTAATCTTCTGGCTTCTCATTCTCTGGTTCATTCTGTCTTCACCTGTATCTAGCTTGTTCTCTCTGCAAGCTGCCTATCAAAATATTCAGATCAAAACTTCATCTGAACACTCTGTCTGCTCTGAAGTAAACTCACTTTCCTGTCTCATCGCTGATTCATTTAGTCAAATATTTCTCTGGTTCATCCCTTTGCCTGCCTCTCAATTAGATGTCACTTTCCAACATGGCTGCTTGTTCTACCAACTAACTCTAGTTGGTAGAACAATGTTTTGATAAACGTGTGTACTATAGGAATGTCAGTATTCCAACCAGAGCAGCATGTTGGATTATAATTCATCAACCATGCACTATACCTTGGAAGTATTTAAATTCAGGTTCTTTAGGTACCATGCCATACAGCTATACACAGCTTTCTGTACTGTGTCTTGAATGCCCAGTAGACGAAGATTGCAGAAAGCTATTGGCGAGGAAAGAGTTTGTTACTGTACCTAGCACTCCTCCCTATCACTTATTTCATGCTTGTGTTTTTGCTGTTCCTAAGGTCCATACAACATAAGATATTGACAAATTCAGCATGGTATTGGACCCTAGCCCCTTTGTTCAGTGGGAAACCTCAGATCATCATTAGTAATAGATGCTGTCTCTCCGTCTGTCGGTCTGTCTGTCACTTGATAGTCTACATGCCACTCATCAGGACTTCTCTGTGTCCAGGTTGTTGGATCAAAGAGGAGAGTGAAATGTCACCCTTTGAGCAGAGTCCATCTGCAGAAGGTGCCAGTCCATCCACACTGCAACAGCACATGCTGTGCTGTGCTGAGACACCCTTGCTATGCATGGACAGTGTGAGGATCTTCCAGACCTCCTCGGGTCTTCTAAGGCATCAAGTGACTTACACTATTGGGGATGCCCCCACAACACTGAGAGTAGAGAGGCCATTCAGAGTGAGAAGAAGAACTGCATACGCAGCGACAGTGGCAAAAAACTTTTACTAGCTCATCCCACCTCAATCAACACCGGATGATACACACTGGAAAAAAGCCTTTTCAGTGCAGGGGGTGTGGGATGTCCTTCAGCCAAAAAACCTTTCTAGTTAAGCATTTCAGAATTCACTCTGGAAAGAAGCATTTCAGGTGAAGTGAGTGTTGCAAAACCTTCAAGGACAACTGCTTCCTTGTTGCTCATCAGCGATTTCACACAGGAGAGACACTTTTACATGTACTAAACGTGGCAAGTCATACATTAACAGATCCAGTATTTCGACTGCACATATATATGAATGCTAAGTGCATAACTAGTGCCTATGAGAGACCCCCCTCCAAATGCATTGGATTCCTGGAACAGGAGATACATATGGGTATGAAGCAGTCTGTTTCCTGGAAATGGAACCCTGGTCCTCTACCATAGCAGAATATGGACTTACACGCTGAACCCTCTCTAAAATCCATGTTTTACATTTTTAAGAAGTTACTAGATTTTGTTCTAAAAGGCTGTGTGTTTCAGTTTTCCTCCTGTTGCACACCAGATACCAGTTTGTCACATCCTGACATTTTCCAAGTCGTGAGGTATTCACTTTAACAATTTTAGTAACTATGGTGGCTCAGGCATGATGGTGCAGGCTTTAATCCCAGCACTCAGGAGGCAGAGGCAGCTGTAGTCAGTGAGTTCAAGGTCGTCATGGTCTAGGAGTTCCAGATCCTTGTATACCTTTAAGTGAATGCTGGGAATTGAACCAAAGTTATCTGCAATAAGAGTAAGTGCTGTTATCCAGTGAGCCATTTTCCTGACCCTGTATCTATGTTTCCTTTTTTGTTTATATACAGTCTTACCATGTTGGTTTGGCTAGCTTGTTTCTCTCTGTATCACAAGTTGTCCTAGAACTCATAGACCTACCATATTCTGGGTTCTGAGTGTTGGTATTAAAGACACACCCCTCTGGGAGATCAAAAGAAACTGGTGCTTTCCTGTCTTAGCCATTGCCCTGAGTAGATTTCGGGTGCTAGGTCTGCACCCAACCACACAACACCCAGAGGATGCTGGATACCCAGGTGTTCTAATACACCCATGATCATAGGATCACAGGTTCTTTGGAGTTTGATCATGCCAGGATTTCAGGATCCTAGAGGCACCTTGACTCCTAGGCACTCTTACATGCAGAATTTCAGGATCAATGGATCACAGAGACAGCTGGACTCTGAGGAGCTCTGATACAAACAGAAAAACAAGATGGACAAGCTCTCGTCAGAGACATTGAGTGCAGGTAGCACTAGAGATACCCAGATGGAGAGAGGCAAGATCAAGAACATAAGCATCAGAAACCAAGTTTACTTGGCATCATCAGAGCCTAGTTCTCCCATTATAGCAAGTCCTGGATATCACATCACACCAGACCAATACAAAGAATCCATAAAACCAAGAGCTGGTTCATTGAGAAAAATCAACAATATAGATAAACCCTTAGCCAGAGAGATGAGAGGACATGGAGACAGTATCCAAATTAATAAAATTATAACTGAAAGTGGAGACATAACAACAGAAACCATGGAAATCCTAAAAATTATCAGATCCTAATACAAAAGCCTATACTCAGCAAAATGGAAAATATGGATGAAATGGACAATTTTCTAGGCACATAGCAGGTACCAAAGTTAAATAAGGATCAGATAAGCCATCTAAACAGCCCCATAACTTCTAAAGAAATAGAAGCAATGATTAATAGTTTCCCAACTGAAAAAAGCCCAGGACCAAATGTGTTTAGTGCAGAGTTCTATCAGACTTTCTAAGAAGAGCTAATACCAATTCTGTTCTAACTATTTCACAAAATAGAAACAGAAGGACACTATTCAATTCATTTTATGAAGCAACAATTACACTTATACCTAAACCTTACAAAGATGCAAAAAAACAAGATAACTTCAGGCCAATTTCCCTTATGAACATTGATGCAAAAATACTAAATAAAATTCTCACAGACTGTAAGAACATAACAAAACAATCAACCATCATGATGAAGTATGATTTATCCCAGGAATGAAGGGATGGTTCAATATACAGAAATCAATGTAACCCACAATATAAATAAAAGCAAAGGAAAAAAAAAACACATGATCATCTCATTCAAAGCTGACAAAGTATTTGACAGAATTCAGCATCCCTTCATTCTAAAAGTCTTGGAAAGATCAGGAGTTCAAAACCCATACCTAAACATACAAAAGCAAAATATAGCAAACCAGAAGACAACAACAAACTAAATGGAGAGAAACTTGGAAAAATCCCACTAAAATCAGAAACTAGATGAGGCAGCCCACTCTTTCCCTACCATTTCAATATAGTACTTGAAATCCTAGCCAGAGCAATTTGATAACAAAAGGAGGTGAAAGGGAAAAAATAGAGAGGAAGAAGTCAAAATATCAGTATATGGAGATGATATGATAGTATACGTAAGTGACCCCAAAATCCCACCAGAGAACTCCTAAACCTGAAAAACAACTTCAACAATGTGGCTGGATATAAAATCAACTCAAACAAATCAGTAGATTTCCACTACTTGAGGGATAACCGGGCTAAGAAAAAAATTAGGAAAATGATATCCTTCACAATACTCACAAATAATATAACATACCTTGATGTGGCTCTAACCAAGGAAGTGAAAGATATGTATGACAAGAACTTCAAGTCTCTGCAGAAAGAAATCAAAGAAGATCTCAGAAGTTGGAAAGATCTCCCATGCTCATGATTTGACAGGACTAATAAAGTAAAAATGGCCATCTTGCCAAAAGCAATCTACAGTTTCAGTGCAATCCCCACCAAAATTCCAACTTAATTCTTCATAGAGTTAGAGCAATTTGCGAATTTATATGGAATAACTAAAAAATGCAGGATCTCAAAAAATATTCTCAGCAATAAAAGAACTTCTGTGAGAATCACCATCCCTAACCTTAAGCTGTACTATAGAGCAATTGTGATAAAAACTGCATGCTAGTGGTATAGCAACATACAGGTAGATCAATGGAGTAAAACAGAAGATGCAGGAATGAACCCACATATCTATGGTCACATAATCTTTGACAATGAAGTAAAACCCATCCAGTGGAAATAACAAGACTGCATTTTCAACCAATGGTGTTGGATCAACTAGTGGTTAGCATGTAGGGAATGGTATATACAATATAGTGCAGTGCTTGTATTTTATGTAAACTCCTTTATGAGAAAGGCCCACCTTATGAGTCCGCTTGGGGGCAAAGTAATTATGAAACATGGAGTGATACTGCAGGAAAACTATGACATTTTTCACTTTGGGAATCTCTTACAACGCCTTGGGATTAAGGCTAGTCTCCTTAGTCTGCTGGTACAGAATAGCAGAATCACGAGAGGAACAAGCTCTAACCAGAGACAACTATAACAACTGACTCCAGAGTTTACCAGATGGCGAAAGGCAGATGAAAGTATCTTACTTACAAAAACCATGACCACTCACCACCATAAGAACCCAGTAATTACACCTCATCCAGTCCAGGGCACCCGAACACACCCATAAACCTAGACCTGGATTTAAACGCATATCTCATGATGATGATAGAAGACATCAAGAAGGTCTTTAATAACAGACTTAAAGAAATACAGGAGAACACTGCTAAAGAGTTGCAAGTCCTTATACAAAAACAGGAAAACACATCCAAACAGATGATGGAAATGAAAAAAAAAAAAAAAACATACTAGACCTAATAAAGAAACCCCAAAGTGAGGCAACGCTGGAGATAGAAAACCTAGGAAAGAAGTCTGGAACTATACATGTGAGCATCAGCAACAGAATACAAGAGATGGAAGAGAGAATCTCAGGTGCAAAAGATTCCATAGAGAACATTGACACAACAATCAAAGAAAATACACAATGCAAAAAGACCCTAACTCAAAATTCCAGGAAATCCAGGACACAATGAGAAGACCAACCCTACAGATAATAGGAGTAGATGAGAATGAAGATTCTCAACTCAAAGAGCCAGCAAATATCTTCAACAAAATTATAGAAGAAAAGTTCCCAAACCTAAAGAAAGAGATGCCCATGAACATACAAGAAGCCTAGTAAACTCCAAATAGACTGGACCAGAAAAGAAATTTGTCCCAACACATAATAATCAGAACAACAAATGCACTAAAGAGAGAATATTAAAAGCAGTCAGGGAAAAGGTCAAGAAACATATAAAGGGAGGCCTATCAGAATTACACCAGACTTTTCACCAGAGACTATGAAAGCCAGAAGATCCTGGACAGATATTATACAGACACTAAGAGAACACAAATGCCAGCCCAGGTTACTATACCCAGCCAAACTTTCAATTACCATAGATAGAGAAACCAAAGTATTCCACAAGAAAACCAAATTCACAAATTATCTTTCCACAAACCCAGCCCTTTAATAATAACAGAAAAAAAAAAAACAATACAAGGATGGAAAACACGCCCTAGAAAAAGCAAGAAAGTAATCCATCAACAAACCTAAAATAAGGCAGCCACAAGAACAGAATGCCAACTCTAACAACAAAAAAATAGGAAACAAACTTACTTTTCCTTACTATCTCTTAATATCAATGGACTCAACGTCCCAATAAAAAGACATAGACTAGCAGACTGACTACACAAACAAGACCCAACATTTTGCTGCTTACAGGCAACCTATCTAAGGGATAAAGACAGACACTACCTCAGAATGAAAGGCTGGAAAACAATTTTCCAAGAAAATGGTCTGAAGAAACAAGCTGGAGTAGCCATTCTAATATCTAATAAAATCGACTTCCAACCCAAAGTCACCAAAAAAGACAAGGAGGGGCACTTCATACTCATCAAAGGTAAAATCTTCCAAGAAGAACTATCAATTCTTAATATCTATGCTCCAAATACAAGGGCAGTCACATTCATTAAAGAAACTTTACTAAAGCTCAAAGCACACATAGCAACTCACACAAAAATATTGGGAGACTTCAACACACCACTTTCACCAATGGACAGATCATAGAAACAGAACTTAAACAGGGACACAGTGAAACTAAGAGAAGTTAAGAAACAAATGGATCTAACAGATATCTACAGAACATTTTATCCTAAAACAAAGGATATACCTTCTTCTCAGCACCTCATGATACCTTCTCCAAAATTGAACTCAAAATTGATCACAAAAAAGCCTCAATAGATTCAAATATATTGAAATTGTCCCATGCATCCTATCAGATCACCATGGATTAAGGCTGATCTTCAATAACAAGATAAATAATAGGAAGCCAACATTCACGTGGGAACTAAACAACAATCTCCTCAGTGATACCTTGGTCAAGGAAAGAATAAAGATAGAAATTAAGGGCTTTTTAGAGTTTAATGAAAATGAAGCCACAAAATACCCAAACTTATGGGATACAATGAAAGCATTTCTAAGAGCAAAACTCATAGCTCTGAGTGCCTCCAAAAAAGAAACTAGAGAGAGCACACACTAGCAGCTTGCCAGCACACCTAATAGCTCTTTAAAAAAAAAGGAAGCAAATTCACACAAGAGGAGTAGAAGGCAGGAAATAATCACCCAAGTGGAAACAAGAAGAACTATTCAAAGAATCAACCAAAGGAGGAGCTGGTTCTTTGAGAAAATCAACAAGATAGATAAACCCTTAGCCAGATGAAATAGAGGTCACAGGGACAGCATACTAATTAACAAAATCAGAAATGAAAAGGGAGACATAACAACAGGTCCTGAAGAAATCCAAAACACCATCAGATCCTACTACAAAAGGAGATACTCAACAAAATTGGAGAACCTGGATGAAATGTACAAATTTCTTGTCATATACAAGGTACCAAAGTTAAATCAAGATCAGGTTAATTATCTAAACAGGCTTATTTCCCTAAAGAAATAGATGCAGTCATTAATACTCTCCCAATCAAAAAAAAAAAAAAAAAAAAAAAAAAAGCCCAGACCAGATGTATTTAGTGCAGAGTTCTATCAGACCTTCAAAGAAGATCTAATCCCAGTTCTTCACAAACTATTCCACAAAATAGAAGCAGGAGGTACTCTACCCAACTCATTCTATAAAGCCACAATTACTCTGATACCTAAACCACAAAAGACCCAACAAAGTTAGAGAACTTCAGACCAATTTCCCTTATGAATATCAATGCAAAACTCCTCAATAAAGTTCTTGGAAACAGAATCCAAGAACACATCAAAACAATCATCCATCCTGACCAAGTAGGTTTCATTCGAGAGATGCAAATGAAATCCATCAATGTAATCCAGTATATATACAAACTCAAAGGAAAAAAAAAAACACATGATCAACTTGTTAGATGGAGAGAAAGCATATGACAAAATCGTACACCCATTTATAATAAAAGTCTTTGAAAGATCAGGAATTCAAGGCCCATAATAAACATGCTAAAAGCAATCTACAGCAAACCAGTAGCCAACATCAAAGTAAATGGTGAGAAGCTGGAAGCAATCCCACTAAAATCAGGGACTAGACAAGGCTGCCCACTTTCTCCCTACCTATTCAACATTGTACTTGAAGTCCTAGCCAGAGCAATTCGACAACAAAAGGAGATCAAGGGGACACAAATAGGAAAGGAAGAAGTCAAAATATCACTTTTTGCAGATGATATGATAGTATATATAAGTGATCCTAAAAATTCCAACAGAGAAATCCTAAGCCGGATAAAAAGCTTCAATGAAGTAGCTGGATATAAAATTAACTCAAGCAAGTCAATGACCTTTCTCTACACAAAGAATAAACAGGCTGAGAAAGAAATTAGTGAAACAACACTCTTCTCAATAGTCACAAATAATATAAAATATCTTGGCATGACTCTAAGGAAGTGAAAGATCTGTATGATAAGAACTTCAAGTCTCTGAAGAAAGAAATTAAAGATCTCAGAAGATGGAAAGATCTCCCATGCTCATGGATGGGCAGGATCAGTGTAGGAAAAATAGCTATATTATGAAAAGCAATCTTCAGATTCAATGCAATCCCCATCAAAATTCCAACTCAATTTTTCAACGAATTAAAAAGGACATTCTGCAAATTCATCTGGGATAACAAAAAACCTAGGATAGCAAAAACTCTTCTCAAGGATAAAAGAACCTCTGGTGGAATCACCATGCCTGACTTAAGGCTGTAGTAGAGAGCAATTGTGATAAAAACTGCATGGTACTGGTGTATCGACAGAGAAGTAGACCAATGGAATAGAATTGAAGACCCAGAAATGAATCCACACACCTATGGTCACTTGATCTTTGGCAAGGGAACAAAAACCATCCAGTTGAAAAGAAGACAGCATTTTCAACAAATGGTGCAAGCAAAACTGGTAGTTATCATGTAGAAGAATGCAAATTGATCCATTCCTATCTCCTTGTACTAAGGTCAAATCTAAGTGGATTAAGGAACTCCACATAAAACCAGAGACACTGAAATTTGAAGAGGAGAAAGTAAGGAGAAAGCCTCGAATACATGAGCACAGGGGGAAAATTCCTGAATAGAACAATAATGGATTGTGCTGTAAGATCTAGAATTGACAAATGGGACACCATAAAATTTCAAAGCTTCTGCAATGCAAAAGACACCTTCAGTAAGAAAAAAAGGCCACCAACAAATTGGGAAAGGATCTTTACCTATCTAAAATCAGATAGGGGACTAATATCCAACATACATAAATAATCAAGAAGGTGGACTCAATGAAATCAAATAACCCCATTAAAAATGGGGCTTACAGCTGAACAAAGAATTCTCACCTGAGAAATACCAAATGGCTGAGAAGCACCTGAAAAAATGTTGAACATCCTTAATCATCAGCGAAATGCAAATCAAAACAACCCCGAGATTCCATCTCACACCAGTCAGAATGGCTAAGATCAAAAATTCAGGTGACAGCACATGATGGAGAGGATGTGGAGAAAAAGGAACACTCCTCCATTGTGGGATTACAAGCTTATGAAATGACTCTGGAAATCAGTCTGGAGGTTCCTCAAAAAATTGGACATAGTATTATCAGAGGATCCCGCAATACCACTCCTGGGCATATATCCAGAAGATATTCCAACCGGTAAGAAGGTCACATGCTCCACTATGTTCAAAGCAGCCTTATTTATAATTGCCAGAAGCTGGAAAGACCCAGATGCCCCTCAACAGAAGAATGGAAAAATAAAATGTGGTACATTTATACAAAGGAGTACTAAACAGCTAATAAGAAAATGAATTTATGAAATTTCTAGGCAAATGGTTGGACCTGGAGTACATATCCTGAGTGAGGTAACCCAATCACAAAAGAACTCACACAATATGTACTCACTGATAAGTGCATATTAGCCCACAAACTTAGAATACCCAAGATATAAGATAAAATTTGCTAAACACATTAAACTCAAGGAGAAAGAAGACCAAAGTGTGGACACTTTGCCCCTTCTTAGAATTGGGAACAAAACACCCATGGAAGGAGTTCCAGAGACATAGTTTGGAGCTGAGAAGAAAGGATGGACCATTTAGAGACTGCCATTTCCGGGGATCCTTCCCATAGTCAGCCTCCAAACGCAGACACCATTGCATACACTAGCAAGATTTTGCTGAAAGGACCCATATATAGCTGACTTTTGTGATATTATGCCAGGGTCTAGCAAACACAGAAGTGGATGCTCACAGTAAGCTATTGGATGGATCACATTGCCCCAAAGTAGGAGCTAGAGAAAGTACCCAAGGAGTTGGTGGAATCTGCAACCCTATAGGTGGAACAACAATAATGAACTACTGAGTACCCCCCAGAGCTCGCGTCTCTACCTGTATATGTATCATAAGATGGCCTAGTCGGCCATCAGTGGAAAGAGAGGCCCATTGGTCTTGAAAACTTTATCTGCCTCAATACAGCGGGACACCAGGGCCAAGAAGTGGGAGTGGGTATGTTGGGGAGTCAGTGGGTGAGCAGACAGGGGACTTTTTTGATAGCACTGGAAATGTAAATGAAATAAACACGTAATTTTTAAAAAAGCACCTAAAGAAATGTTCAACATCCTCAGTCATCAAGGAAATGCAAATCAAAATGATCCTGTGATTCTACCTCATACCAGACAGAATGGCTAAGATCAAATACTCAGGTGACCGCAGGCACTGGTGAGGATGTGTAGAATGAGGAACACTCCTCCATTTCTCTAAGATTGTAAGCAGGTACAACCACTCTGGAAATCGTTCTGATGCTTCCTCAGGCAATTGGAAGTAGTCCTACTTGAGGACCCTGCCATAGCTGTCCTGTGCATATAAACAAAAGATGCTCCTAAATATAACAAGGACACATCCTATACAAATTACAAGGAAACATGCTCCACTATGTTCATAGCAGCCTTATTTATAACAACCAGAAGCTGGAAACAAACAAGATGTCCCTCAAAAGAGGGATAGATACAGAATATGTGGTACATTTCACAGTGAAATACTACAGAGCTACTAAAAACAATGGATTCATGAAATTCACAGGCAAATGGATGGAACTAGAAAATGTCATCCTGAATGAGGTAACAAAGTCACAAAAGAACACACATGGTATATACTCACTGATAAGTGGGTATTATGTAAAAAGATTGAAATGCCCATGATAGAACTCACAGACTATGCAAAGCACAAGAAGTAGGAAGACCAAATGTGGATTCTTTAGTCCTATCTAGTAGTGGGAGCAAAATAATCACAGGAGGTACAGAGTGAAAAGGATTTGGGAGAAAGAGAGAAGGTGAGAAGAAAAAAGGGGCAGGATCAAGTGTGAGGGGAGATGGGGGAAATATATGAAGGGTCAATAAATTAAAGAGAGGTGGGTAGCAAGGGGAGGTAGGAAACTGGGGGTAGCCAACAGAAAGTCCCTGATGCCAGGAAAGCAAAAGGCTCTCAAGACAAAACTGTGATGACATTAGCTGAAATGCCCAACCAAGGGGAGAGATCAGTAGAGACCAAATCCAGAGGTTAGGAATGGCCACCAGTTGAGGGTTGGATTCACCCCCACCCCTTCTCAAAATTTAGCCCAGAATTTCTTCTGTCTAAAGGAAATGCAGTGAAAAGAGTAGAGCAGAAACTGAAGGAAAGGCCATCCAGAGACTCTCCGACCTGGGGATCTATTCCATATGCAGTCAACAATCCCAGTCACTATTGCTGATGTCAAGAAGTGCTTGCTTACAGGAAACTGTTATGGATGTCTTCTGAAAGACACAATGAGAACCTGACAGATACAGTTCCAAATGTTTGCAGGCAACCATTGGATGAGTACAGGAACTCCAGTGGGGGAGATTAATAAATACCAAAGGAGGTGAAGGGGTTTACAACCCGATAGGAAGAGCAATGATATCAACCAACTAGACACCCCAGAACTCACAGGAACTAAATCACCAACCAAAGAATACACATGGAGAGACCCATGCCTCCAGCTGCATATTTAACAGTGGTGGGCCTTATCCAGCATCAACGGGAGGGGAGGAACTAAGTTCTGTGAAGGCTTGATGCCATTCCTTAAGAAAATTTAGAGCAGTAAGGTGGCAGAATGGGTGGGCATACACCCTCATAAAATCAGAAGGGAGGGAATTGTTATGTGGAGGTTTGAAGGGGAAACTTGGAATGAGGATAACATTTGAAATACAAAGAATTAAAATAAGCAATAATTATTAACAAAACATGCATAGAAATAAAATAAATGAATAGATTTAAAGTAAAAATCTGAAGAAAGTGAAAAATTATTTGACTAAAAAGGCATAAAGGAATTGGGGAGGCATAAAGGAATAAAGGAAATATGAAGCTTATGTCAGAATATTGAAAGAAAAATATCATTCTTGAGTTGCAAATTGAGCATGACAAGAATGTCTTGAAGGGAGAAGAAGGTGGTTTGAACTGAGGAATGAGTCAGTGGCCTGATGGGTGACAGACATGGGCCTTGGAGGTACAGATACCAGCAAAGTACATGCTACATTTGTGTCAATGTGCTACAATGAAACCCTCAATAATGTACGGTAATGTACAGGAAATCATAATTATTAAACAAAAATGATTTAACAAACTTGAACTACTGAAAATTTCATTTGCACACTTGAAAAACAAATTTCCTCTGTATTCTTATGAAAGACAGCTCCATTATCATTCCTCTAGATAAAAAGTCTCTGTACTCTGAATTTATCAGAGATTCAGCAGTCATACACAGGAAAACCAGTGACTTTTACATAATGCAGAAATATACAATGCAAAACACTAAACTTGTTTGTGTCACTCTGAATTAAAATGGAGCATAGCATTCCCCATACTGATGAACTGCCTATATAACCTCTTCTTGTTTCCAGTCCAAATCCAATGGAACAGTTTCATGAGTGTATAATATTTAGTAAACACTCAGATTGTCACTGTTGACTCTAGACTGCAACCAAATATACATGGGTAGAGAATGTACAGGAAAAGTTTATACACTGAACCACAATGTCCCGTCACAGTCACTATTTGTTTCTAAGATATTTAATAGCTATTTGTAAATAAGATTCCTTAACAGCCACTACCTCAATGTAAAATGACAAAAAACAATGTAGTAAAAAATATATAATGTAGAATAGATGCATCAGCCTAGGATATTAAGTTGAAAAAAATTGAGAATGTGGGAGGGAGATAATGGTTTGGAACTCAAATATTAACGTGATTTTTTTCATTACTAATTAATTTTTGGAAAGTGAAGTGACTTTTTGTATTATTGGAAATAAAGAACAAAGCATGGCATATTTTCTGGGTCTTGTTGAGCCTTTAAATCTCAATCTTTACCATGTAAATTAACTGTGGATATGTGAAGAAATGTATGATTTCAGATAGAGCTTGATTACCTATACTTGGGATTTGATCTGTTTATAGATTCTCAAGATAATGGAAGCACAGGTCTTGTTTAGATATTTCTGTCACTTAGTGACATAGTCCACACTCTACATGATCTGTGGATCTCAGTGAATGTAAACATGAGTCTGCCTCTGCATGACTTGGACTGTGTAATAAAGTGTCCTGTGTGTCCTCAGTAGCTCCAATTTTGCTATTACTGGATGTCTCACTGTGAATAATGTGATTCAATCCACTGACATCATTTCTGACTGTGTTCACATAATCAGATTGTTGAAACTTTCCAAGGACTAAATTTGAACACAGGGGCTTCCTTCCACAGATTCACAATCATGAATGATATCATGGAGACTGAGAATGATTCATACTCCTAAGTATTTACATACAAGTGTTTATTACATGGACTATTGACACCAGTTGCAGAGCCCCAGGGAAGAAAGTATTTACGTTTCTTCCAGGGCTCAGGAGAAACCTAAAAATAAAATGAGTCATGAATATGCAATAAACCTCACCTTTGCACAAAGAAATAAATGCTGGTAGAAATCTGATGTGCTGATATGCATGGCACTTCACAATCAACACTGCCCAGGTTTAAGGCAGGAAAAAGATGTTCATTTTCATGGGAGTTTTCTTCCTCCTTGATATTACACTTCTCATGGCCAATTTCATTGATCCCAGGTGCTTTTGGAGAATAAATTTGGATGAAATAATGGATGAATATTTGGGATTAACTTGTGCTTTCATCCTGGCAGCAGTTCAGACACCCACTGAAAAAGATTATTTCAACAAGACTCTTAATTTTCTGTAAGTATATTTGTATTTTAAATTGAAATGAGAACATCAATATTTCTTGAGTGCTCTGAGGATGAAGATTAGGCAAATTCTTGAGTCTTCTCTCCTGGTGCTAATTCTGAACTCCGAGAAACAACCTTAATTCCTTTACAGATTTAATCCTATATTCTCCATTTAATTAATCCAGTTGAGGTTTTGGTTTTCCTCCAGGTTTCTTCTAAATTAAAAATTGGAAGCTTTGGAATAAAGGAATATCTACATTGATCTTTAACATAAAGCCCGCCTTTTGACCCTTTATATTGCACTGTAGACAGAGATGACTTATTGAAATTGATCCTGTAATATTGCATTATGTTTTATCCAAAGTACATGTAAATAAATGGTCATAAATTCTGCTGAAAGTCCTTCCATAAGTGTGTTGTTCCTAGAGCATATTCTGGTTCCAGTAATATTCATGGCACATATAGTTGTCAAAAACTTTACATACATACAAACTTACTGTCTCAAAGTCATTGCATATCGTCACTTATTGACTTCTAAAGCTTCATCAGGTTTGGAAAGAGAAGATACTTACACTCAGAAATTCCTACTTCATATGAATGCCTGGATGGATATCTTTGTATGTATATGAGCAAGAAATATTTAGCTCATTAGGGGTCAAAACATTGAAGTGTTTTAAAAGATAAAATCCAAAAGCACTGTGGCTTCGTACCTCACACTATTTATGTACAATCACTGGCTTTTATGTTTTGCAAAGTTCAATTGGGCACTCTCTCTTTAGAGTAAACTATATTTGGAACATATGGAATCCAATGATATGATTACATTCTTTGAATAGGCAGGCTATCAACAGTGGTGACTGCTTATGTCCCTTGTCATTGGCATGGGTGACAATTGTATTGTGGGATAGTTGTAACGTTTGAGAACAGTGATACAGGAGCTTTCTATTAGTTTTTTGTCATTATTTAAGACAATTGTCTTCTCCATTCATGTATGAGTTGGTTAATCTCTGACCCTTTTAAAATATCTAAATCTTGTGGGACTTATTTCAATAATTTTAGTAAATATTAGTGCATATGTTACCAACTTGGTATCAACACCAATTTTTGTGGATTGCTGATCATTGTTTTAAAACACAGCCTTTAGACAACTAGGCTACACAGACATATTATAATTGATGTTTCCTAAATTTCAGTTATAGGTAGTAGTTTGAGCATTGCACAATGTCTACTCTCAAATTTATTTTGTATAGTAGTAAAACTTTAATTAAGATTTGTGTGTGTGTGTGTGTGTGTGTGTGTGTGTGTGTGTGTGTGTGTGTTTGTGGTAATAAATAATATTAAAATGACCTATTTTACAGGATATAGAATGAAAACACAATAGTTGTATAAGTTTTAGTGAAAGACTGTATTTACTGCATTCTAATCATTAAATATGTAGGTGTACATAGAGTGTTCATTGATAAAATTATATGAAATGACAAGGATAAAACAGGAGATATTATTCTTTTCATAAAAATAAACAAAAGCAATGGTATTATTCCATTGTCTTTGGTCTAGTTTTCCACTTTTTTTTTACAAGAACAGTGAATATATCATATAAATTTACACAAAAAAAATCTCTTCTATATTATAAGCATATAATACTGACATATAGAAATATCACAGATATTTCCTTATTTTCCTAGTTCTCAGTAGGATACTAGTAATGATTTAGTGTAATGATAAGGGTTGTCAAAGATGTTTCCTAGAAATTAATTTATAATGAATAAAATACCCAGATTGAATATATCACATTTGTTTGTAAATAGGAAGTAGGAGAATGATACATTAGTTGTGGGACAAGCCCTTAATCTCTGCACTAAACACCTGCCACTGCTGCATAACTGTGCATTTGAATTGAGGATAGTCTACAGGAAAGTATCTTATAAAACATTTGGATGTATTGCAATCTTATAACCTAAATAGTACTTGCTCAAATACATACAAACTTAAATATTGGCATGTATCAATTTCCAAATTCATGTTTGATATTCGAATTTAATTAAAAATAAATCTTTAGAGAATATTTTATTTTAATAAAAGATTGAAAAAATAACAGCATGAGGATAGATATGAAGGGATGTGTCAAGTATTTTGGCCACAAATTGTAAGTGATTATAAGTACAGGAATCAAATGTTGCTGGAGAGAGAGACCATTATGCATTGATAAATCATGGTTTCATTTCTTTCTTTTTCTCTTTCTTTCTTTCTTTCTTTCTTTCTTTCTTTCTTTCTTTCCTTCTTTCTTCTTTACTTCTTTCTTTCTTTCTTTTTTCTATTTTCTTCCACCTGTGTCTGCATCCCAAGTGCTGGGATTAAAGGTGTGTGACACCACTCCTGGCTATGGTTTCATTTCCTTAACCAATTCAGTTAATTTCACAAGAAAATATCATGAACTCAGTGGCTCTAATAACAAATTTATTTCTTGCTCAATAATTTCAAAATGAAGACATGATCAGAATTACTGTTTTGTCAATATCTGTGGTTTTCTCTTTACCTTCTGGTCAAGCACTCAAAAACAAAAATGGAAATTATCTCTGTGGATGAGGTCAATACCATCTCTTATTTATGGGACCAACACGATCATGAACTTTTAAAGTACTTACTATTTTCCAGGTCCACCTGTCAATCCAATCTTATAACAAAAGCCATTTGTTCCAATCTTTAGACGTGAGATACACAAACTTCCAGTATTGCATAGTGCTTCTATTGAGTACAAGTATTCACGTATAATCATCTGTCCATAATAAACACTGTACTCTTTTACAGAAAAACAACTACAAACCACAAATATGCTTTGGCATTGGTGTTTGCAATGGATGAAATCAACAGAAATCCTGATCTTTTACCAAATATGTCTTTGATTATAAGATACGCTTTGGGCCATTGTGATGGAAAAACTGTAACACCTACACCATATTTATTTCATAAAAAAAAAAAAAGCCCTATCCCTAATTATTTCTGTAATGAAGAGAGTATGTGTTCCTTTCTGATTTCAGGACCCAATTGGAAGGTATCATTAAGTTTCTGGAAGTACCTGGACAGCTTTTTATCTCCACGTGTGAGTTATCATCGTCCAGGAATTCTTAACATGTCTCTTTGGAAGACTTTGATAGCTATTAAGAAAGTTAAAGGATGTGGTTGGACTTATGCTTATGTCAATCTAGGTAGTTCCAGGATACTTACTATTTAGAAACATGTTAGACTTTCAACTAGGGATTACCACTAGAAGTTGACAGATAACTTCGAGGAGGAATAGAAGAGGCCATGGAGAATTGAGTCTGTCATATTGGGAGGGATAATCTTACAGCCTTGACTGACTGTCAGTCAGAATGCTTCATTATTTATACCAAGCTCAGCAAGCAGTGATTTGTTCAAACTGTTCCAAAACATAGAGCTTATTATTTCTGTCCCCAGATAGGAGTTATCTTCATCTTGGTCATAAGATTAAATTATCATTAGTAAACTGTGAAATAACAAAATTATGGTGGTGTTAAAAGTTTAGTCATCAGAGATAAACTGGGATAAAACAGAAATGTTACCAACATTTTCTCTATAACCCAGCTTTTAAATATATGGAGTATTTTTTTTTTTTTGTAAAGGCATGAAATACTATTCTTAATCTGGCAACTCATGGCATTTCAGTGGTATTAGAAAGAATGAAAAGCTGCAATCCAGTCTGTGGAGTTAGTAATTTGACTACCTGTGAGTGTATGACCAACTATTAATTGGACATGGTTCTACCGGAAGATCCCACAATACCTCTCCTGGGCATATATACAGAAAATGTTCCAACTAGTAAGAAAGACACATGCTCCACTATGTTCATAGCAGCCTTATTTATAATAGCCAGAAACTGGAAAGAACCCAGATGTCCCTCAACAGAGGAATGAATACAAAATGTGGTACATTTACACAATAAAGTACTACTCAGCTGTTAAAAAGAATGAATTTATGAAATTCCTAGGCAATGGTGGACAAGTAGGGCATTATCCTGAGTTAGGTAAACCAATCACAAAAGAACTCAAATGTCAGAATATAAACTGACATAATATCCCTGGCAAAACTTTTACACCCATAGTGCTATACCTTTAATAAGTCATTTTCTTTAATAATATGATGATATTATTATGTAATTAATTTACATTATTATATCATTATCTATATATAATATTATTATATAATCTGTAGAATTTATTGCTATGTTTTATCTTGTTTTTTTTCCACATCGTAAGATACAAAATTAGAACTTCACAAGTGAACTTTTCTAAGAAAGACGAGTTATGGGGTTCCATTACCTCGTTCTTCCATATTTTTCCACATGAAGATTTTTGCATCATTATAAGACACTTTTTTTGGTATGGTACTTAATTTTTTTCTTTCTTTTTTATTAGGTATTTTCCTCATTTACATTTCCAATGCTATCCCAAAATCCCCCATACCCTCACCCCCTTACTCCCCTACCCACCAACTCCCACTTTTTGGCCCTGGTGTTCCCCTGTTCTGGAGCATATAAAGTTTGCAAGTCAAATTGGCCTTTCTTTCCAGTGATGGCCTCCTAGGCCATCTTCTGATACATATGCAGCTAAAGTCAAGAGCTCCAGGGTACTGGTTAGTTCATACTGTTGTTGCACCTATAGGGTCTTTAGCTCCTTGGATATATTCTCTAGCTCCTCCATTGGGGGCCCTGTGCTCCATCCAATAGCTGACTGTGAGCATCCACTTATGTGTTTGCTAGGCCCCGGCATAGCCTCACAAGAGACACCTATATCAGGGTCCTTTCAGCAAACTCTTGCTAGTGTATGCAATGATGTCATCGTTTGGAGGCTGATTATGGGATGGATCCTTGGATATGGCAGTCTCTAGATGGTCCATCTTTTTGTCTCCACTCCAAACTTTGTCTCTGTATCTCCTTCCATGGGTGTTTCGTTCCGATTTCTAAGAAGAGGCAAAGTGTCCACACTTTTGGTCTTAGTACTTCTTCAGTTTCATGTGTTTTGAAAATTGTAACTTGTATCTTGGGTGTTCTAAGTTTCTGGGCTAATATCCACTTATCAGTGAGTACATATTGTGTGAGTTCTTTTGTGATTGGTTTACCTAACTCAGGATAATGCCCTACTAGTCCACCATTTGCCTAGGAATTTCATAAATTCATTGTTTTTAATACCTGAGTAGTACTCTATTGTGTAAATGTACCACATTTTTTGTATCCATTCCTCGGTTGACAAACATCTGGGTTCTTTCCAGTTTCTGGTTATTATAAATAAGGCTGCTATGAACATAATGGAGCATGTGTATTTCTTACTAGTTGGAACATCTTCTGGATATATGCCCAGGAGAGGTATTGCGGGATCCTCTAGTAGTACCATGTCCAATTTTCTGAAGAACTGTCAGACTGATTTCCAGAGTGGTTGTGCAAGCTTGCAATCTCACCAACAATGGAGGAGTGTTCCTCTTTCTCCACATCCTTGCCAGCATCTGCTGTCACTTCAATTTTTGGTCTTAGCCATTCTGACTGGTGTGAGATGAAATCTCAGGGTTGTTTGGATTTGCATTTTCCTGATGTTTAAGGATGCTGAACATTTTTTTAGGTGTTTCTCAGCCATTCAGTATTCCTCAGGTGAGAATTCTTTGCTTACCTCTGAGCCCCATTTTTTAATGGGGTTATTTGATTTTCTGGAGTCTACCTTCTTGATTCTTTATATATATTGGATATTAGTCCCCTATCCTATTTAGGATAGGTAAAGATCCTTTTCCGACCTGTTGGTGGCCTTTTTGTCTCATTGACAGTGTCTTTTTGCCCGCAGAAATTTGCAGTTTCCTGAGGTCCCATTTGTCAATTCTCAACCTTACAGAACTAGCCATTGCTTTTGTATTCAAGAATTTTTCCCCTGTGCCCCATATCTTTGAGGCTTTTCCCCACTTTCTCCTCTATAAGTTTCAGTGTCTCTGGTTTTATGTCGAGCTCGTTGATCCACTTAGATTTGACCTTAGTCCAAGGAGATAGGAATCGATCAATTCGCATTCTTCTACATGATAACCACCAGTGGTGCCAGCACCATTTGTTGAAAATGCTGTCTTTTTTCCACTGGATGGTTTTTGCTCCCTTGTCAAAGATCAAGTGACCATAGATGTGTGGGTTCATTTCTGGGTCTTCAATTCTATTCCAATGGTCTACTTGTCTGTTGATATACCAGTACAATGCAGTTTTTATCAAAATTGCTCTCTAGTACAGCTTTAGGTCAGGCATGGTGATTCCACCAGAGGTTCTTTTATCCTTGAGAAGGGTTTTTGCTATCCTAGGTTTTTTGTTATTCCAGATGAATCTGGCAATTGCCCTTTCTAATTCATTGAAGAATTGATTTGGAATTTTGATGGGGATTGCACTGAATCTGTAGTTTGCTTTTGGCAACATAGCCATTTTTACAATATTGATCCTGGCAATCTATGAGCATTGGAGACCTTTCCTTCTTCTGAGATCTTCTTTAATTACTTTCATCAGAGACTTAAAGTTCTTATCATACAGATCTTTCAATTCCTTATTTAGGGTCATGCGAAGGTATATTACATTATTTGTGACTATTGAGAAGGGTGTTGTTTCCCTAATTTCTTTCTCAGCCTGTTTATTCTTTGTATAGAGCAAAGCCATTGACTTGTTTGAGTTAATTTTATATACAGCTACTTCACTGAAGCTGTTTATCAGGTTTAGGGGTTCTCTGGTGGAATTTTTAGGGTCACTTATATATATTATCATATCATCTGCAAAAAGTGATAATTTGACTTCTTTTCCAATTTGTATCCCCTTGGTCTCCTTTTGTTGTCGAATTGCTCTGGCTAGGACTTCAAGTACAATGTTGAATAGGTATGGAGAAAGTGGGCAGCCTTGTCTAGTTTCTGATTTTAGTGGGATTGCTTCCAGCTTCTCACCATTTACATTGATGTTGGCTAATGGTTTACTGTAGATTGCTTTTATCATGTATAGGTATGGTCCTTGAATTCCTATCATGAATGGGTGTTGTCAAATCTTGTCAAATGCTTTCTCCTCGTCTAAGTAGATGATTATGTGGTTTTTGTCTTTGAGTTTGTTTATATAATGGATTACATTGATGGATTTCCATATATTAAACCATCCCTGCATCCCTGGAATGAAACCTACTTGGTCAGGATGGATCGTTGTTTTGATGTGTTCTGGAATTTGGTGAGCTAGAATTTAATTGAGTATTTTTGCATCGATATTCATAAGGGAAATTGTTCTGAAGTTCTCTATTTTTGTTGGATCTTTCTGTGGTTTAGGTATCAGAGTAATTGTGGCTTCATAGAATTAGTTGGCTAGAGTACCTTCCACTTCTATTTTGTGGAATAGTTTATGCAGAACTAGAATTAGGTCTTCTTTGAAGATCTCAGAACTCTGTACTAAACCCTTCTTCTTCCTGGGCTTTTTTTTTTTTTTGCATCGATATTCATAAGGGAAATTGTTCTGAAGTTCTCAATCTTTGTTGGATCTTTCAGTGGTTTAGGTATCAGAGTATTTGTGGCTTCATAGAATGAGTTGTGTAGAGTTCCCTCTACTTCTATTTTGTGGAATAGTTTGTGCAGAACTGGAATTAGATCTCCTTTCAAGGTCTGGTAGAACTCTGCACTAAACCTATCTGGTCCTGGTTTTTTTTTTTTTTTTTTTTGGCTGGGAGACTATTAATGACTGCTTCTATTTCTTTAGGGGATATCGGACTGTTTAGATAACTAACTTGATCCTGATTTAACTTTGGTACCTGGTATCTGTCTAGAAATTTGTCCATGTCGTCCAGGTTTTCCAGTTTTTTTTTTTTAGTATAGCCTCTTGTAGAAGAATCTGATGGTGTTTTTTACTTCTTCAGGATCTGTTGTTATGTCGCCCTTTTCACTTCTGATTTTGTTAATTAGGATGCTGTCCCTGTGCCCTCTAGTGAGTCTGGCTAAGAGTTTATCTATCTTGTGGATTTTCTCAAAGAACCAGGTACTCATTTTGTTGATTCATTGAATAGTTCTTATTGTTTCCACTTGGTTGATTTCACCTGTGAGTTTGATTATTTCCTGTCGTCTACTCCTCTTGGGTGAATTTGCTTCCTTTTTTTCTAGAGCTTTTACATATGTTGTCAAGCTGCTAGTGTGTGCTCTCTCCAGTTTCTTTTTGGAGGCACTCAGAGCTATGAGTTTACCTCTTAGAAATGCTTTCATTGTGTCCCATAAGTTTGGGTATGTTGTGGCTAAATTTTCATTAAACTCTAAAAATTCTTTAATTTCTTTCTTTATTCCTTCCTTGACCAAGGAATCATTGAGAAGAGTGTTGTTCATTTTCCATGTGAATGGTGGCTTCCATTATTTATATTGTTATTGAAGAACAGCTTTAGTCCATGGTGGTCTCATAGGATGCTCGGACAATTTCGATATTTTTGTTTTTGTTGAGGCCTGTTTTGTGACCCATTATATGGTCAATTTTGGAGAAGGTACGTTGAGGTGCTGAAAAGAATTTATATCCTTTTGTTTTAGGATTAAATGTTCTGTAGATATCTGTTAATTCCATTTGTTTCATAACTTCTGTTAGTTTCACTGTGTCCCTGTTTAGTTTCTGTTTCCACAATCTGTCCATTGATGAAAGTGGTATGTTGAAGTCTCCCAATATTATTGTGTGAGGAGCAATATGTGCTTTGAGCTTTACTAAAGTCAATTTAATGAATGTGACTGCCCTTGCATTTGGAGCATAGATATTCAGAATTGAGAGTTCCTATTGGAGGATTTTACCTTTGATGGTTATGAATTGTCCCTCCTTGTCTTTTTTTGTTAACTTTGGTTTGGAAGTCAATTTTATTAGATATTAGAATGGCTACTCCTGCTTATTTCTTGAGACCATTTGCTTGGAAAATTGTTTTCCACCCATTCTCTCTGAGGTAGTGTCAGTCTTTTTCCCTGAGATGGGTTTCCTGTAAGCAGCAGAATGTTGAGTCCTGTTTGTGTAGCCAGTCTGTTAGTCTATTTCTTTTTATTGGGGAATTGAGTCCATTGATATTAAGAGATATTAAGGAAAAGTAATTGTTGCTTCCTTTATTTTTTTTTAGAGGTGACATTCTGTTCTTGTGGCTGTCTTGTTTTTGGTTTGTTAAGGGATTACTTTCTTGCTTTTTCTAGTGCATGGTTTCCATCCTTGTATTGGATTTTCTCTGTTATTATCCTTTGAAGGGCTGGATTTGTGGAAAGATAATGTATGAATTTGGTTTTGTCTTGGAATACTTTGGTTTCTCCATCTATGGTAATTGAGAGTTTGGCTGGGTATAGTAGCCTGGGTTGGCATTTGTGTTCTCATACTGTCTGTATAACATCTGTCCAGGAACTTCTGCCTTTCATAGTCTCTGGTGAAAAGTCTGGTATAATTCTGATAGGCCTGCCTTCATAAGTTACTTGACCTTTTTTCCCTTACTGCTTTTAATATTCTATCTTTATTTAGTGCATTTGTTGTTCTGATTGTTATATGTCGGGAGGAATTTATTTTCTTGTCCAGTCTATTTGGAGTTCTGTAGGCTTCTTATATGTTCTTGGGCTTCCCTTCCTTTAGGTTTAGGAAGTTTTCCTCTATAAATTTGTTGAAGGTATTTGCTGGTCCTTTAAGTTGAAAATCTACATTCTCATCTACTCCAATTATCCGTCAGTTTGGTCTTCTCATTCTGTCCTCATTTTTCCATATTTTTCAACATGAAGATTTTTTTTTTTTTTTTTTTTTTACCATTCAAATATGGAGCAGCCTTTTATTGCTGTAATTTAGGGAAAATGGTAAGAGTTTCATAGCAAAAAAAATTTTTTTTTCTCAAGACTTACCTCTCAGAGGCCGGGAATATGTATAGCTTTGTAAAGGAGCATTTCTTTTTTTTTTTTTTTTCTTTTTTTTTTTTTCCATTTTTTATTAGGTATTTAACTCATTTACATTTCCAATGCTATACCAAAAGTCCCCCATATCCACCCACCCCCACTCCCCTGCCCACCCACTCCCCCTTTTTGGCCCTGGTATTCCCCTGTACTGGGGCATATAAAGTTTGCAAGTCCAATGGGCCTCTCTTTCCAGTGATGGCCGACTAGGCCATCTTTTGATATATATGCAGCTAGAGTCAAGAGCTCCAGGGTACTGGTTAGCTCATAATGTTGTTCCACCTATAGGGTTGCAGATCCCTTTAGCTCCTAGGCTACTTTCTCTAGCTCCTCCATTGGGAGCCCTATGATCCATCCATTAGCTGACTGTGAGCATCCACTTCTGTGTTTGCTGGGCCCCGGCATAGTCTCACAAGAGACAGCTACATCTGCGTCCTTTCAATAAAATCTTGCTAGTGTATGCAATGGTGTCAGCGTTTGGATGCTGATTATGGGGTGGATCCCTGGCTATGGCAGTCTCTACATGGTCCATCCTTTCATCTCAGCTCCAAACTCCGTCTCTGTAACTCCTTCCATGGGTGTTTTGTTCCCAAATCTAAGGAGGGGCATAGTGTCCACACTTCAGTCTTCATTCTCCTTGAGTTTCATGTGTTTAGCAAATTATATCTTATATCTTGGGTATCCTAGGTTTGGGGCTAATATCCACTTATCAGTGAATACATATTGTGTGAGTTTCTTTGTGAATGTGTTACCTCACTCAGGATGATGCCCTCCAGGTCCATCCAATTGGCTAGGAATTTTATAAATTCATTCTTTTTAATAGCTGAGTAGTACTCCATTGTGTAGATGTACCACATTTTCTGTATCCATTCCTCTGTTGAGGGGCATCTAGGTTCTTTCCAGCTTCTGGCTATTATAAATAAGGCTGCTATGAACATAGTGGAGCATGTGTCCTTCTTACCTGTTGGGGCATCTTCTGGATATATGCCCAGGAGAGGTATTGCTGGATCCTCCGGTAGTACTATGTCCAGTTTTCTGAGGAACCGCCAGACTGATTTCCAGAGTGGTTGTACAAGCCTGCACTCCCACCAACAATGGAGGAGTGTTCCTCTTTCTCCACATCCTCGCCAGCATCTGCTGTCACCTGAATTTTTGATCTTAGCCATTCTGACTGGTGTGAGGTGGAATCTCAGGGTTGTTTTGATTTGCATTTCCCTGATGATTAAGGATGTTGAACATTTTTTCAAGTGCTTCTCTGCCATTCGGTATTCCTCAGGTGAGAATTCTTTGTTCAGTTCTGAGCCCCATTTTTTAATGGGGTTATTTGATTTTCTGAAGTCCACCTTCTTGAGTTCTTTATATATGTTGGATATTAGTCCCCTATCTGATTTAGGATAGGTAAAGATCCTTTCCCAATCTGTTGGTGGTCTTTTTGTCTTATTGACGGTGTCTTTTGCCTTGCAGAAACTTTGGAGTTTCATTAGGTCCCATTTGTCAATTCTCGATCTTACAGCACAAGCCATTGCTGTTCTGTTCAGGAATTTTTCCCCTGTGCCCATATCTTCAAGGCTTTTCCCCACTTTCTCCTCTATGAGATTCAGTGTCTCTGGTTTTATGTGAAGTTCCTTGATCCACTTAGATTTGACCTTAGTACAAGGAGATAAGTATGGATCAATGCGCATTCTTCTATATGATAACAACCAGTTGTGCCAGCACCAATTGTTGAAAATGCTGTCTTTCTTCCACTGGATGGTTTTAGCTCCCTTGTCGAAGATCAAGTGACCATAGGTGTGTGGGTTCATTTCTGGGTCTTCAATTCAATTTGTATATATTTTCCTAAAGGTGTACAACTTATGAATCCCAATTATTTGCACCAGAATTACCTGGGTATATAGTAAGAAGAGTTTTTCTAATCCAATTTGCTGCTAACACTTTTAGGCTGCAAAATCTAGTTAATATTTTTACAAATACTTTGATCTTATTGTCTGTTTCCTGAGGAGGCACAGAGGCAGACATTGCCAGAGTAATTCAGAATAAAACCTAAAAAGGAGATCTCTGGCAGCTTTATATGAGTCACAACCTCTAGTGTAAAATATTACTGTCAAGTAGGGCAATATAAGAGTATCTCTTCCAAATGCTATATCAGAAATATGTACAGGACTCTCCTCTTCAATCTTAGAAGTATTTATGGATTATGGCATAAAAGCCTTTTTAAAAAAATATTCATCAAATATCCCCAAATTGTAAAAGTATAAAAAACCCTTCAAACATTTGAAACAGAGATATCAAGACCAAAACTGAAAGACAGAAGGCAGTCATTATAACATCTGAATACATTTGTTACAACTTTGTCAAACAGCTATGCTTGCTGTTCCCAATAGAAGTGGATGTGCCAGGCTTCCACGTTTGCTCATTTGAATCAGAGAGAAAAAGCCATAGGTAATCAACTGTTTGCAGGTAAATATAATTACAAGTGTTTTCACATGCACCACACCTCATGCTGCTCTCTGTGTTGTAGATCCTTCAGCTTACCTATGGACCTTTCAGTTCCATCTTCAGTGATGATGAACAATATCCCTATCTCTATCAGATGGCCCCAAAGGACACATCTCTAGCATTGGCAATGGTCTCCTTCATACATTACTTCAACTGGAATTGGATTGGCCTTGTCATCCCAGATGATGATCAAGGAAACCAATTTCTTTTAGAGTTGAAGAAACAGAGTGAAAACAAGGAAATTTGCTTTGCCTTTGTGAAAATGATCTCTGTTGATGATGTTTCATTTCCACAAAATACTGAAATGTACTACAACCAAATTGTGATGTCATCCACAAATGTCATTATCATTTATGGAGAAACATACAATTTCATTGATTTGATCTTCAGAATGTGGGAACCTCCCATTTTACAGAGAATATGGATCACCACAAAACAATTGAATTTCCCTACCAGGAAAAAAGACATAAGTCATGGCACATTCTATGGATCACTTACTTTTCTACCCCACCATGGTGAGATTTCTGGCTTTAAAAATTTTGTACAGACATGGTTCCATTTCAGAAACACAGATTTATATCTAGTAATGCCAGAGTGGAAATATTTTAACTATGAAGACTCAGCATCTAACTGTAAAATACTGAAGAACAATTCATCTGATGCCTCATTTGATTGGCTAATGGAACAGAAGTTTGACATGACCTTTAGTGAGAGTAGTCATAACATATACAATGCTGTGCATGCCATAGCCCATGCCCTCCATGAGATGAATCTGCAAAAGGCTGATAATCAGGCAATAGACAATGGAAAAAATAGCCAGTTCTCACTGCTTGAAGGTAAAAGTTTCTTCTATTTAAAGAAGTTTGGTGTCTTCAATTGCATAGTTGTTTAGAGTCTTTCAGATGCCCAGACTTAAAGAAATAAGAAATATTTTCCAAAATAGATAGGTTTCCAAACATTTTACCTTAACAAAAGCAAATCTATAGATTGTTATGAATGTGATTGGAAAAAGAATTCACAGATTAGCAATGAAAATGTGTGGTTTTATACAGAGAACACAAATATCTATTAGCATGCCCCTTCCAATATTGGATATAAACAGTCTTTCCTCATTAATTTTCTCCATGATTAGAAGATGAGTTTATATTTATATTTGTCAATTTTATGAAAATCATTTGGAGGAATTATTTTCATTAGTGTTTCCAGTGATTTTGCCAAGAGTGTAGGCTTTGGAGAACATTCTGGTTTTTCTGAGAGTAACTAAACAAGAAATAGTGTTGGTATCATTTTCTGTCTGTATATGTGTTTATAAATGTGAATGTATGCTTCTCACTGATTATATGTATATTTTCTACTCTTTCTGTGTATCTGCGATTATATTTGTGTTACTTTCAATATATATGTTTATCTCTCTGTATGAAAGTGGAAGTGAGCAAAAATTTTTTCTATGTAGGAATTTCTTTCTATAAGTGTTTGTTTATATATGTGTGCGTGTTTCTTTGAGGTTTTGTCAGAGTAGGTTTCATTGTGTAGAAAGTATGTATTTTTAAGTGTTTTTAAGTACTTATATATATTTGTACCTGCTTTACTAAGTATGTGTCTGCCTATTTCTTTGTACTTGTCAAGGCCTCTGGGTTTCTTTTTGTCTTTAGGTGTGAGTATAAAAATCTCTGTGTGTCAATATTACCTCTCCCCGTGTTTTTCTGTCAGTCTCTCTCTCTCTTTCTCTCTCTCTCTCTCTCTCTCTCTCTCTCTCTCTCTCTCTCTCTCTCTTCCTCTCTCTCTCTCTCTGTGTGAGTGTGTGTGTGTGTGTGTGTGTGTGTGTGTGTATGTTTGTGAGTGTGTTGCATACCTATGTTTGGATCTGCATTTTTCTCTGTTTGTGTTTGGTATTCTTCACTGAGAAAACTGAAATTCTTGTAATATTGTGATAATTTCATTTATGCAATTGCATTTGTTGTGATTCCTCTCTTTCTCTCTTTCTTTCTTTCTTTCCTTCTTTCTTTCTTTCTTTCTTTCTTTCTTTAAATACATTTGCCTTTGTTATGAAATCAGAATGAATTTTATGACTTGATATATACATTCTGGTGCAATGCTTGTATTTTAGGTAAACTCCTTTCTAAGAAGGGCCTACTTCACTAATCCTCTTGGGGACAAAGTGTTTATGAAGCAAAGAGTAATAATGCAGGATGAATATGACATTATTCACTTTTGGAATCTCTCACAACACCTTGGGATTAAGATGAAGTTAGGAAAGTTCAGCCCATATTTACCACATGGTCGACACTCTCACTTATATGTAGACATGATTGAGTTGGCCACAGGAAGAAGAAAGGTAAGAGTGTGCTAGCTTACTGGTTTATAATACAGAGCAGTAAACAGTGTCAGATGAACACACGGCAACATATTGAAATGAACAATTTAGTCACATAAGGAACCAATTTCTAGTCTCCTGTATGATATTTCTTTTTTTCATTTTTCACATTTTTACCAATTATTTGAAGATTTCAAACATACATAAAATATACCATTGTCATATCAGAATCTTTTTTTGAAATTTAATAAATAAAAAACCTGATTTTCACCAGTTTGATATTCTTTCCCTTAAATTAAACAAAATTTTCTTCACATAATTGCGCTAATGAAACAGTAATCTCCTCCCTTACCTTAAAGTTCAGGAACAGGTATTTATATGGAAGAGGCTAATGTTACAGTTATGAAACACCAACAGTCATAATTGCTAACCCTTGTCATTATATCCAAAAGTTTTTACCGTATAATAAAAGGGCATTCGACACATTCACTAATGAACACAATTACAGAAAATCATATTCATAGAAACATCACTTTTTAGTAAATTTGAAGAATCCACTCACTCTTTTACATAAGATGACCAGAAGGTCAAAGGAACCTATAGACAGCACTAGAACAACAGAAAAAATAAAGGCTATTAACACACCTCAAGTACAGCAATAACAGCAACCAGACAAAAGCAACAAGTAATTTTCACTTATAATTGAACTTTTGTGTTCACATTCTCTAAGTGAAATCAAATAAAAAAAACTGGTTTATTTTTTAAGACATTCCTAAGTTGTTTGCAGAGAATAGGAAAGCACATTCATATACAAGAGGAGAACTTTTCTTTATTAAAAAATGGATAAAAACAGCATAATGTTTAATAAGAGGGAAAAAGGTCATTCAAAAACAATACATTTGATGGATATGTGTGGAATAATTCTTGACAAAAACACCTACCAAAAGAACACAACACCAAACAAGATCATTCTCTGAGAACACGTAGTTTTTTTTTTAATTTTGATTGTTTTATTTATTGAAAATAACTTGTTATTCTCACATAATACATCCTAATTACAGTTTCCATTCCTTCTATTGGGATGTGAACAATTGTCATTTCTACTGGAAAATATATCATAGTTAATATGCCTATTTCCTTCCTTTTTCATCAGATCCACTTTATGTCACTCATTAGAAGATGACAGGATTCTATGGGAGAATAAAATAAAACAAGTTTAAACAAATCTAAGCCATCATAATAGAACAAAATTTTTATAACACATTTTGGTAACTAGACATATGAAATTGAGCTAGGTGAAAAGACCACGAAATCCTACTTCATACCTCATTTGAATAGTAGTGAATGAAGCATGAGTTAGTGATAGACAATTGAGTGACAGTTTTTCCAAGTTTAGTAAAAAGAATACTTTATTTTTGAAAATATAATTCAAACTGTCAATTCGATAATCAGAATATCTGGAACTACTGATACAAATTATTTATTCCACATTTGCATGTGAACAAACATAAGAAGAAGCACCTATAAACTATTAATGTCAAACTGCAAAAGGAATTCTTTGGACAAAGTGATGTTATATGTCAATGGGAATTCTACACAAACACCCTGAAATAGACTCTCCTTTTCAAAGCCAGCCAAAACACAAAAATCTGGTAGTCAAACACTGTTGGTATCTTCTTTTTTCACTAATTAACCATAGCATAATTACCAAATACAAGGGACAATAGAAAAATTTTTGTGACTCACAAATGCCCTGTTCCCCTACCTGGAAATGAACCTTATATAAACTGAATGTACTCAGGACTTGGGAGCAAAAGTGTGAAAATACAATCACATTGATATTTGAGCCCAAATGAGACCAACTCATTGCTTCCACTTGACTATTCTATCTATTGTACACAGGATTTCTTGAGGTTTGTGGGATGAGACCAATTCTCAGCGTTGCTTGCAAACTAATCAGAGATAATACACCTTCACAACTGCTGATAATCCTGGCTTGTTCATTCTTTTTTCTACTTTGGATTTTTGTCAACTCTTTATCATTCACTCTGAAAATTGTTAGTTTTGGAGCTGTGCTACTTATAAAATATTTAGGAAGCACTACATGGCAATAAATGAGTGTTAGATACTCCTCATATGTATCTATGTGTCACACTGCATGAAAATATAAGTATCATATATCGCAGTATACTTTAATATTTTATATGAAGAAACAGTAAGTAAATAGCAAGTTTATATAATGTGTGTGTGTGTGTGTGTGTGTATGTGTGTGTATACAAACACACAAATTTATTATTTTTTAACTTTGTGCATTGAATAGGGCCTGATATGTAGTATGGCTTTTATGGGAACAATTTGCAATCATATTCCTAACATTCAACTAGTATAAAAGAGGATAAAGCCAAAAAAAATCAAAAGAAAACAAAAAACTAGTTTTATTATCAGGCTGTCATGGAACTCATTTTCTAGATCATGATGGCCTCAAAATCAGAAATCTGCCTGCCTCTGCCACCCAAGTGCTGGGATTAAAGGTGTGTGCCACCACTGCCCAACTGCCTTTGGCTTCAAAAAAGTAAGACATATAAAGCCTTAACAAAAAAACAAAACAAAAAAAAACTGCTCTTATTTTACTGTTGCTTATTACATTCTTAGAGTTGAAGATTCAACCTAGTATGTGTTAGGCTAGAAGCAACCCATGAATTATACTCCCATTTTTATTGTGATTTTGCTATTTGTGGCTTTTTTTCAATTTTTTAATTTGGAGATTTCATTTATTTACATTTCAAATGTTACTCCTTTACCCTGTTTCCCTTCCCCAAACCCACTATATCATCCCCCCTTACCCTGCTTCTTTGAGGATGCTCTTCCACCCAACTACTGAGTCCTTCCTCAGCTCCTAAGCATTCCTCTACACTGGGGCATCAAGCCTTCACAGAACCAAAGGACTCCCCTCCAATTGTTGCCAGATAGGAAACTTTAACTCCTTCAGTCCTTCCCCTAAAACCTCCATTGGGGTCCCTGTGCTCAGTTCAATGGTTGACTGTGAGCATCCATATCTGTATTGGTCAGGATCTGGCAGAGCCTCTCAGGAGATAGCTGTATCAGGCTACTGTTTGTAAACACTTCTGGCCATCCACAATAGTGCCTGGGTGTGGTGTCTGCATTTGGGATGGATCTCCAGGTGTGGTAGTCTCTGTATGTCCTTTCCTTCTGTCTCTGCTCTACTCTTTGCCCCATTATTTCCATTAGACAGGAACAATTCTGGGTTAAAATTTTGTAATTGTGTGGGTGTCCCTATTCCTCAACTGGGGGGCCATGCCTAAACTCTGGATAAGGTATCAACAGATTCTTCCTCCTGATTCTAGGATATTTCAGCTAATGTCTTCCCTTTGGGTTCCTGGGATGCTCTTGATTTCCCAGCATCTGGGACTCTCTGGTTGCTACCCAAAGAACCCATCTCTGATTGCTATATACCTCTGTTCAATTTCCTGACCTCTGTACACATCTTCCATCTTCCACCATACCTGATTCTTCTCCTATTTTTCCCTCCCCATGTGTTCTTCCTCTAAAGGAGAAATTATTTCAGGGATGCAAGCATTCTTCAATATATGCAGTTCCTTTAAATGCAATACATGACAAAATATAGAATTACATTATTTTCCAAAAGCCTTCAGAATTGGCGCTTAGCCAACTCCAACATTAATTCATAGATAAAGAATCAAAAACAGTGATTGAACAGAAGGAACCTATATTGATATTAGAACATTTTCTTTCACAAAACTATTTACAATACTATAATACATGCAGAGGAAATTTTATCTATGAAAGTCAGAAAAAATGTCAGGTTGTTTTTGTGATTCATGTTTTCATCCAAGCACTTTAGAGACAAAATCTGAAAATCATTGTCTGTTTCTCCCCAGTCTACCCTATATTGTGACTTCAAAACAGCCATGTGTGATATGGAGACACTACCTCAAAATAAATTATCATAAAGTACAAAAGTATGCAGACATTCCATACTCTAACTCAAAATAGTCTTTCAAATATAACAAAGGGTTAATATACAGTTAAAGAAAATGGATGGGAGCCAGGCATGTTGGCACACACCTTTAATCCCAGTACTTGAGAGGCAGAGGCAGGCAGATTTCTAAGTTCGAGGCTAGCCTGGTATACAATGTGAGTTCCAGAACAGCCAGGGCTATACAGAGAAACCCTGTCTCAAAAAAAAAAAAAAAAAAAAAAAGTAAAGGAAGGAAGGAAGGAAGGAAGGAAGGAAGGAAGAAAGAAAGAAAGAAAGAAAGAAAGAAAGAAAGAAAGAAAGAAAGAAAGAAAGAAAGAAAGAAAGAAAAAAGAAAGAAAAAAAGAAAGAAAAGAGAGAGAGAGAAAGAAAGAAGGAAAGGGAAAGTGGGAAAGTGAAAGGAAGAAAGGAAGAAGGAAGATAGGAAGAAAGGAAGAAAGGAAGGAAGGAAGGAAGGAAGAAAGAAAGAAAGAAAGAAAGAAAGAAAGAAAGAAAGAAAGAAAGAAAGAAAGAAAAAGAAAATGATGGCTGGGGGAAATATACTCTGATCTTTGATGGGAAAGTGTAACACCCTTTTCAACAATATCAAAAATATAGACAGAATACTTTAAATCTTCAATTAACTTTAAACAACTAATATTTATCCAGCTTTTTCCAATATTTGAAGCCACTGTAGAGCATTTTGACTTCATGGAATACTCCATATTCAAGGTCGCTACGGATTAATTTATCATCTCCAACCATATTAAACCAGTGTCTGCATACTCCACTATTTTTATAAACATTTTCTCATGCTTTGCAACAGTAATTTATTTGAGGTCATATTTGTTATCTGTGACTGAAGGACATATTTTTCCTATTTCAAATTTCTTCAAATATTAACTTGCTTCTCTGTTGTTTTCATTAAACTTTGATAATAAGTAAAGTGAGGAGGAAGGTGTGATTTGACATATGGCTTATAGTTATAGAAAGGCAAGTGTGGATATCAGGAAACTGGGAATAAAGAATAGATTTTTTTCTTTATGATAAGGCAAGGTAATTGTTTTAATATCAGTTTCCCAAACATTTTTCTGATTCTCCCATTAATGGAAAAAACTGCCAACATTACTTTAGGCTGTTTTTTTTTCCCAAGAGATCGAAAAGAACACTAGTTACTGGCTCAACTGCCCACAGTAAGATGGGCATTCTTATATCAATTTCCAAAGAAGAAAATGCTTCAAAGGTATGAGGACAGGCTAGTGTTGGCTGAGAGAATATTTCAATTAAGTTTCCTCTGTCCATAGCACTTAGTACCAAGTTGAAAATACTTAACTAAAAAACATCAGGTTGCAACTTCTGTAGTTTCCACATACAGCTCAATATCTGCTCTTTTTCGTAAATTACTAGACACTCAGATACTATGCAACATTTCTTCAATGCATTTCCAATATTCATTTCTGGCCATTAAATAGTGGACATTGTAAAATGTCACTCAGGGGCCTGGTGGTGGTGCCACACACCTTTAATCCCAGGACTTGGGAGGCAGAGGCAGGTGGATTTCTGAGTTTGAGGCCAGTCTGGTCTACAAAGTGGGTTCCAGGACAGCCAGGGCTACACGGAGAAACCCTGCCTCAAAACACACACACACACACACACACACACACACACACACACACACACACACACACACAAAATAAATAAATAAATAAATGTCAATCAGATTGTGTGAATAAAATAAGCTTATTGAAATCTTAAAGTGCTAACCTAAAACATAAAAGAACCTTCTAAAACTCATTATTAATATGTGTCTAATTTTTCTCAGATGCCATCCTCTGTGTGCAGTGCAGATTGTAGTCCTGGATTCAGAAGATTATGGAAGGAGGGAATGGCTGCCTGCTGTTTTGTTTGCAGCCCCTGCCCTGAAAATGAAATTTCTAATGAGACAAGTGAGTGTGTGCTGCTCTGATATATTCTGAAGATATGTATTTCTCTTGCATCACCCTGGAATAATTAAGTCAGCTAAAAGGCAACTGCAGATATAAAGTATATTACTCATCAAATTTACTACTTGTAGATACAAATATCCTTAACAAAATCTTGTAAAAGCTAACAAACATGCCTGGTGCCTTGACCCACATAGTGACTCATTGAAAATTCATGGTAAATTATATTTCACAAAGAAAATACTTTAGAAAATATAACTGCAATTTGCAGGAATTCTGCACAAGATTTTCCAAAGAGATAATCTATTATAAAACTACATGTACATTTAGATTTTAGTCAGGATTTTTTTTTTAGTATTGATTTAGTCATATTTCATTAATCTATCTATCCTAAATATGATTATGCACACCATGGACTTATAAGAGCCCATGAAGAACTGACTATTATATTTAATCTACTGGATTAGATCATGAGACTACTAGGTGCAAAATCCATGTTCTCTGTAAGATTAATTTAGAAGACAAAAGTATTTTCAAATTTGTGAAAAAAATGTTAAGTATGCGATATTAAGAGGGCCATGTTCAAAAGCAGATGTAGTAAGAATCCAGGATGTAGGGGATAAGAGTTGACCTATGAATTGGAATATACCATGAGACTCATAATCAGTATATTACATACTACACCCATTATTAAGATAATTTTTTAGGGTTGGCAAAATGCAATAAGTTTATGGTTACCTTTTCAAATATTTTGCTTTTCCTTCTACATAATGAATTAAAATTCTTAAAAGACATATTATGCCTGTGAGACAGTTAAACAGTTAAATTATTTGTTGCTAAGGCTTACAGTTTGAGTTTATTCCCATGATGCATGGAGTAAAACCAAGCAATCTACTAAGTTGTCTTTTGAAGTCATACATTTTAACATATACTGTACTTGAAAACAAATTTAAAGTGTACAAAATTGTATTAGACGTAAAAAAATTAATTCGTACAACAAAATTAAATACAAAAATTCCATAAAATATTTTGTTGCATTATTTGCTTAAGTGTGTGGAGTGGATAACACATATACACATGCACATATGAGCAAATAATACTACTGTCATTAAATTTATATTTACTTGTGAGATATCTGTCATGGGTACTGTGATCTGAACTCAGGTTCTCTGGTAGAGCAACATATTCTATTTATAGCTAATCCAACTTCTTAGGCTCTTAGGCAACTTATCAAATAATATCTGTCCACAAATGCATTGTTGAAGATAAGAATTCTGAAAACCAAGAAAGCACATCAACATTCTCTGAAATGACTTGTAAATTAAGTGCAATTACAATCACTGTTCATGTTGTTACCCAGTTGGGGATTACAATTTTAGAATGGAGTATAATTGCTTAACACAAACCATCTGGGTTACCACCCTTTCCAGAGGATTCCTCTGTGATTTTGCTCATTCTGTTTCTCAGCACTGATTTCATCCTTGATTCTCATACAAATGGAGGTGAGGCAAGGATTAAAGTGCTCAGCTTTCCATATGAAGAAGGAATCAAGGTGAAGGATTTTTTAGTACAAAGTATCTACAGAGATATTTTTCCTTCAGTGCTAAAATTAGTGCACATCATGAACAATAACCAGAACTTTTGATTAATGATTGCCAGATGAGGAAACATCTTAGGGCTTATTTCATTAATATTTTCTACTATTCAAATATAAACATTATATTTCCTCTCATATTCCACCTTCTTCCTATGACTTATGACAGGAATCACTTAAATACAATAATGCAATATCTACCTTCACATGAACTCACACATATAATTATGTATATATACATACAGCCTACCTGTTCAATTCTGTGTTGTTTCTGTGTCAACAAGTTTGAGCTAGTAAATTCTCCAGTAGCTATTATACATCTTTTCCCAGTAGAAGTCAGAGTCTCAATGTGTCATAGGGAATGAATTCATAAAATAGTCAGTCATCTCAGAAAACAGTGAGTATAGGGTTTTGTATTTATAAAATATACCCAACCACATTGTGGTTTATGAATGTATCTTCTCTGAATTAAATAATCTACTTGATGTTAGCATAGAAAAAAATGGCTTAGGAAACTTTAGCTTTCTGATATCATTAATTTTTATTCCTTTTTACCTTTCATATTCCATTCCCCATCCCCCCCCATACACCAACTGAATACTCCACATCCCACACCTTCTCCCCAACGCAACCTGACTTCATGTTGAACCCCATCCCCCACACCACCTTATAGGAACTAAAAGGGGGCCTGGGAAAAGAATGGGGAGTGAGGACCCATGTCCCGCGAGAATTCAACTTATGCCCTGGACAGGCAGACATGGGAGGGCTGCCAGACACTTTCCATTCAGCTCTGGGTGGGCATCCAAGTCTCTGACTCACTCAACAGGGGATGGACAAGGGGCAGCCCAACCTGGGGGCCCGGGGCAACACCCTGTAGATCCGGAGTTATGGGAGAGAGGGAAGAGAGAAGACAGATTCCCACACTGGCAAGAGTGAGCACAGCCTTGATGATCAGAGACTGTCTATGCTTTTAGAGCTTTATTGTAGAAAGGCTGGGAGAAATAAACAATGTAGGAGAGAGAAAGAGGGGGAATTAGCAAAACGAGAGAGTAAGATGGAGAGAGTGAGAGGAGAGTAAGATCAAGAGAACAAAGGAGAGAGAGAGAGAGAGAGAGAGAGAGAGAGAGAGAGAGAGAGAGAGAGAGAGAGAGAGAGCAAGGAGTGGCCAATCAGCCCCTTTAAAATATGCTGTCATTTATGTTGCTAGGTAACTGGGGAGGAGTTTAGCCTGAAGGTCAAAAGCTTGGGATATTGACTACATGACTTCTAGCCTTGTTTCTCTTGCGGGGGATGTAGTGGAAGATAACTTGTGCAGGAGCCAGAGTTCCAGGACCATGAGAGAGCTCCTTCCCTCCTATGTAGGTAAAGTATGACCACTGAGTCCCAGGGTTCAGCATCTCAGGTCGACTGGAGACCAGCCTGTCTGTGCATAGACCAATGCCCCACACCACCTGACCTCTAAACTCCCTCAGGCCTTCAGTCTTTGAGGGTTAGGTGCATCTTCTCTGAATGAACACAGGCACAGAAGCCCTTTACCTTATTGAGGGACCCATATCACCTGGTGTATGTTGTCTGTTTGGTGGTACATTGTTTGAGAGATTTCTGGGGTCAAGATTAATTGAGACTGCTGGTCTGCCTGCAAGATCACCTTACTCCTCAACTACTTTCAGCCTTCCCTAATTCAGAGATTAGTAGCTTCTGTCCATTGGTTGGGTGCAAATAACTGTATTTAGGAGGGCAGTCATGATAGATACTTTTTGTGAGGGCTCCAGACCTCAGTAAAATGTGAGGCCATAAGACCTCCTCTTGACCTAAATCCCACTTTGGGCCTGTCATTGGACCTTCTTTTCCACAGACTGCTCTGCATTTCATCCTTGCATTCAGACAGGAACAATTATGGGTCAGAGATGTGACTATGGGATGGGAACCCAATCACTCACTTGATGCCCTGTCTTCCCGCTGGAGGTGGGCTCTGTACATTCCCTCTATCTACTGTAGTACACTTCATCTAGGGTCTCTGACCTCCCAAGTCTCTGATGCATTTTGGTGGGTCCACCCACACTCTTATTATCTGAGGTTGCCTGTTTATATTCTTTTTGTTGGTCCTCAGGGCTTGGTTCCTCTCTCACCCGCCACACCCCACAAACCCCTTTCTAATAACATCATAAATGATACAATCAAGTTAAGTACAAAGAAAAAATTGCTTGGTTTTATTTCCTTTAAATCTTTATGAAGATTATGAATTGAAAACAATGCTTGGCAGCAATATCCTTCACATTACATATCAGCATCAAAGAAAGCATTGCAAGCCTTCTTTCATTATCCTTACTTGAAATTCATTGACAATAAAATTTCTAAAGCAGACCTAACTAAGCTTTCCTTTGGAAATCAGATATGGATCAATGCATGAATTGTCCAGAATACCAATATGCCAACACTGAACAGAACAAATGTATTCAGAAAGGTGTCACCTTTCTAAGCTATGAAGACCCCTTGGGAATGGCACTTGCCTTAATGGCCTTCTGCTTCTCTGCATTCACAGCTGTGGTACTTTGTGTCTTTGTGAAGCACCATGACACTCCTATTGTGAAGGCCAATAACAGAAGCCTCAGCTACCTATTACTCATGTCACTCATGTTCATGTTCAGGGAGAAGATTGAGAAACTTCCTGGTATCAGGGACACCCAACTACATTATTCCCATATGTTCCCTACTCCAATGTGTTCTGTGTGCAATCTGGCTAGCAGTTTCTCCTCCCTTTGTTGATATTGATGAACACACTCTCCATGGCCACATCATCATTGTGTGCAACAAGGGCTCAGATACTGCATTCTACTGTATCCTGGGATATTTGGCCTGCCTGGCACTTGGAAGCTTCTCTCTGGCTTTCTTGGCCAAGAATCTGCCTGACACATTCAATGAAGCCAAGTTCGTGACCTTCAGCATGCTAGTGTTCTGCAGTGTCTGGGTCACCTTCCTCCTTGTCTACCATAGCACCAAGGGCAAACACATGGTTGCTGTGGAGATCTTCTCCATCTTGGCATCCAGTGCAGGGATCCTTGGATGTATATTTGTACCCAAGATTTATATCATTTTAATGCTACCAGAGAGAAATTCTACCCAAAAGATCAGGGAAAAATCATATTTCTGAACAAATATTTCAGGAATTCTGTCAAATGTAATGTTGGTACATACCCACCAAATATTGGGTTATAGTGCATGTGTCTAGTTTTAGAATCACTCTCATTGTTTGCAGTAGTGATCTCAGGAAGTATCCTATCTACTGAAGTTATGTAAAGTGTCCATAAAATCTTGCACTCATTCCCTTGCTTCATTTCCTCTCTGAGAACTAAACACTCTACTTATTACAATTTTACTTTTTCGTTTTGTTTCATTGAGATTGCCCTCTGGGAACTTCCAAAAAATGTTGATAAGGTGGTTGAATCCATCACTTTATGTAGAAAAAATGACATCTAGGACAGGCTGGGTTACACATAGAAACCATCTACCAAATCAAATAATCAGTGAGAAACACAAACTTAACTAAATAATCAGCAAAGATGAAATCAGAACATATTTTCTGATTTCAAGTAAGAGCACACACATAAAAAATACTGACTTTTTTTTCATCTGTTCTTCAAGCTATTGGCCGATAGTCTATGAAGGAAATGTTCCTTTTCTGCTGTCAAGTACAAATATATTATATCCAACAATGGACATCAGCCAGGGGCCCCTGTGGATGAATTGGGAATAGTTGCAAAAAGAAGAGGAGGACAACCCATAGAAACACAAGCAGTCTCATCAAACCTGGACAAGCAAGATCTCTCAGACATTGAGCCTCTAACCAGAGATCATACACTAGCTGATGTGAAGCCCCCAACAAATATGCAGCATAAGACTGCCTGGTCTAGCATCAGTGGGATAGACACACCTAACCCCAGAGAGACTTAAGTCCCCAGGGATTGGGAAGGGCTGGGCGTTAGGGAGGTAGGGATATCATCTTGGAGATGGGGGAGGAGTTGATAGATGAGGAAGAGTCAGGGGGGCAAACCAGGAGGGGGATAACCACTAGACTGTAAAAAAAATTGAGTAATAATAAATAAAAAATGAAATGAAATAAGCTTGTAGCTATGGCAACATGCTATTCATATTGTAGTTATGGAAGGGATAGGTAAAACTACTGACATTTGCATGAACCTAATTTCTTTCAGAGATTGCCCTCTGTGTGCAGTTCTGATTGAGGTCCTGGACTCAGAAAATTCTGGAAAACAGAATGAGAGTCAGATGCTTTAATTACGCTGCTTTCTAGGAAACGACTTTTCAAAAAGAAAATTGAGTGTTTGCGGCTACACTAAATATTTCACATTTATCAATTCGCATTATATTATGGGAAACCAAATGGGTCTAAAATGCATTAACAAAAACAATCACTTCCCTAAGTCAGTCTTCATGGAAATATAATCATTAGCACTGTCCCTTTAAGAAACACATTCTTCATTAACATCCACATTTTACTCATTGAAAATTCATGGAAGATGGCATTGTTGCAAAGAAAGATTTGATATTCAAACTACGGTTTAATGGAATTCTTCACGAATTAATTTTTTTTACTTTATTATATTTTAATAGTTTTTATTAGGTATTTTCCTCATTTACATTTCCAATGCTATCCAAAACGTCCCCCATACTCTCCCTCCCACTCCCCTACCCACCCATTCCCACTTTTTGGCCCTGGCGTTCCCCTGTACTTTGGCATATAAAGTTTGCAAGTCCACTCTTTCCAGTGATGGCCGAATATGCCATCTATTGATACATATGCAGCTAGAGTCAAGAGCTCCGGGGCACTGGTTAGTTCATAATGTTGTTCTACCTATAGGGATGCAGATCCATTTAGCTCCTTGGGTACTTTCTCTAGCTCCTCCATTGGGGGCCCTGTGATCCATCCAATAGCTGACTGTGAGAACCCACTTCTGTTTTTGCTAGGCCCCGACATAGTCTCACGAGAGACAGCTATATCTGGGTCCTTTCAGCAAACTCTTGCTAGTATATGACATGGTGTCAGCGTTTGGAAGCTGATTATGGGATGGAACCCTGGATATGGCAGGCTCTAGATGTTCCATCCTTTTGACACAGATCCAAACTTTGTCTCTGTAACTCCTTCCTTGGTGTTTTGTTCCCAATTCTAAGGAGGGGCAAAGTGTCCACACTTTGGTCTTTGTCTTTCTTGAGTTTCATGCATTTAGCAAATTGTACCTTATATCTTGGGTATTCTAAGTTTCTGGGCTAATATCCACTTAGAGTGAGTACATATTGTGTGAGTTCCTTTGTGTTTGGGTTAACTCACTCAGGATGGTACCCTCCAGGTCAATCCATCTGCCTAGAAATTTCATAAATTCATTCTTTTTAATAGCTGAGTAGTACTCCATTGTGTAAATGTACCACATTTTCTGTATCCATTCCTCTGTTGACAGACATCTGGGTTCTTTCCACTTCTGGCTATTATAAATAAGGCTGCTATGAACATAGTGGACCATGTGTCCTTCCTACCGTTTAGAACAGCTTCTGGATATATGCCCAGGAAAGGTATTGCAGGATCCTCCCATAGTACCATATCCAGTTTTCTGAGGAAATGCCAGACTGATTTCCAGAGTGGTTGTACATGCTTGCAATCCCACTAACAATGGAGGAGTGTTCCTCTTTCTATACATCCTCAGCAGCATCTGCGGTCACCTGAATTTTTGATCTTAGCCATTCTGACTGGTGTGACGTGGAATCTCAGGGTTATTTTGATTTTCATTTCTCTGATGATTAAGGATGCTGAACATCTTTTCAGGTGCTACTCAGCCATTCGGTATTCCTCAGGTGAGAATTCTTTGTTTAGCTCTGAGCCCCATTTTTTTAATGGGGTTATTTGATTTTCTGGAGTCCACCTTCTTGAGTTCGTTATATATATTGGATAATAGTCCCCTATCTGATTTAGGATAGGTAAAGATCCTTTCCCAATCTTTTGGTGGCCTTTTTATCTTATTGACGGTGTCTTTTGCTTTACAGAAGCTTTGCAGTTTCATGAGGTCCCATTTGTCAATTCTCGATCTTACAGCACAAGCCATTGCTGTTCTATTCAGGAATTTTTCCCCTGTACCCATATCTTCGAGGGTTTTTCCTACTTTCTCCTCAATAAGTTTCAGTGTCTATGGCTTTATGTGGAGTTCCTTAATCCACTTAGATTTGACCTTAGTACATGGAGATAGGAATGATTCAATCTGCTTTCATCTACGTGATAACCGCCAGTTGTGCCAGCACCACTTGTTGAAAATGCTGTCTTTTTTCCACTGGATGGTTTTTGCTCCCTTGTCAAAGATCAAATGACCGTAGGTGTGTGGGTTCATTTCTGGGTCTCCAATTCTATTCCATCGGTCTACTTGTCTGTCGCTATACCAGTACCATGCAGTTTTTATCACAATTGCTCTGTAGTAAAGCTATAAGTCAGGCATGGTAATTCCACCAGAGGTTCTTTTATCCTTGAGAATGGTTTTTGCTATCCTAGGTTTTTTGTTATTTCAGATGAATTTCCTGATTGCCCTTTCTAATTCGTTGAAGAATTGAATTGGAATTTTGATGGGGATTGCATTGAATCTGTAGATTGCTTTTGGTAATATAGCCATTTTTACTATATTGATCCTGCCAATCCATGAGCATGGGAGATCTTTCCATCTTCTGAGATCTTCTACAATTTCTTTCTTCAGAGACTTGAAGTTCTTATCATACAGATCTTTCACTTCCTTAGTTAGAGTCATGCCAAGATATTTTATATTATTTGTGACTATTGAGAAGGGTGTTGTTTCCCTAATTTCTTTCTCAGCCTGTTTATTCTTTGTGTAGAGAAAGGCCATTGACTTGTTTGAGTTAGAACATCGGCACAACAACTAAATTTTTTTTTTTATTTTATTAGATAATTTTATCATTTACATTTCAAATACTATCCCCTATATACTCTCTCCACCCTGCTCCCCAACCCACCCACTCCTTCTTCCAAACCCTGGCATTCCCCTCTACTGGGGCATATAATCTTCACAAGACCAAAGGCCTCTCATCCCAATGATGGTGGAGTATCCCATCATCTACTACATATGCAGCTAAACACATGAGCTCTGGGGAGTACTGGTTAGTTCATATTGTTGTTCTTCCTATAGGGTTGTAGAACCATTCAGGTACTTTGGGTACTTTCTCTAGCTCCTCCATTGGGGGCCCTGTGTTTCATAAAATAGAGGACACTGAGCATCCACTTATGGATTAGCCAGGCACTGGCATAGCCTCACAAGAGCCATCTGTATCAGGGTCCTGTCAGAAAATGTTGCTATCATAGACAATAGTGTCTTATAAAATCTTATAAAAACTTACTGTCCTATATGATATATATATATATATATATGTCTTATATTATATATAAATATTCAATATAAAAATAATATAAATATACAAATATATAATTATAATATATAATATAAAATTATAATATGTAACTATTATTAATATACAATAAACATGTATACTATAAACATATATATAAACTTATATAATCTTATGGTTTCTTATAAAATATATAAATATTTAATATAAAGTAATATAAATATATAAATGTATAATTATAATATATAACATAAATTGTAATATATAAATAATATAAATATATCATATAAGTATATAATGTAAATAAATATATATAAATAAGTATTTGTATATATATAATATATAGTGTCTTATAAAAACAAACTAAAACTTATAGAGGATAACGTGGGAAAAAAACTCGAGTATATGGGCCCAGGGGGAAAATTCCTGAACAGAGCAGCAGTGGCTTGTGATGTATGATCAACAATTGACAAATGAGACCTCATGAAATTGCAAAGCTTTAGTTAGACAAAGTATACTGTTTGTAAGACAAAATGGCAACAAACAGATTAGGAAAAGATCTTTATCAATCCTAAATCTGATAGGGGACTAAGATCCAATATATATAAAGAATTCAAGAAGCTGGACTCCAGAAAACCAAATAACCCCATTAAAAATGGGGTACAAAGAGAGCTAAGCAAAGAATTCTCAACTGAGGAATACTGAATGGCTGAGAAGCACCTAAAGAAATGTTCAACATCCTTAATGATCAGTGAAATGCGAATCAAAACAACCCTGAGATTCCATTTCACACCAGTCAGAATGGCTGAGAACAAAAATTCAGTTGCTAGCAGATGCTGGGAAGGATGTGGTAAAAGAGGAACACTCCTCCATTGCTGATGGGATGGCGAGCTGGTACAACCACTCTGGAAATCAATCTGGTGTTTCATCAGAAAATTGGCAAATATAGAACTAATGGAAGATCCAGCAATATCTCTCCTGTTCATATACCCAGAAGATGTTCCCATTTGTAATAGGATATATGCTCCACTATGTTCATAGCAACATTATTTATAATAGCTATGTAACCCTGGCTGTCCTAAAACTCACTGTGTAGTCCAGGCTGACCTTGAACTCCATCATATGTCTGCTATATGTACCAATGCCACAGGGCAGCAAAGACCATCGTTATGAGCGAAAAAATTAATAAATAAAATGGGACTGTAAGACTGGATCACTATCAGGGACATCAGCCCTCTGCCTGGGCTTAGCACACACATCCCAGAGTTGCAAAAATCAGGTAAACTAAGTGTCCTCTGCCACCCCATAGAGCATCTCCAGGCCCTCAGACAGGGCTGTCCAGAGAGGCACATGAATGTGGGTGATTTTACCCAAGGCTTAGACGAGTTATACCGTGGTGGTGCAAATTTCAGACCTGTCTAGGCTCCAGGTGGATGAATGGCTTTTCTCTCTCTCTCTCCCTCTCTCTCTCTCTCTCTCTCTCCTTTCTTTCTTTCCTTTGAGTCAGCCTTTCTCTGTGTAGCCTTGGCTGCACTAGGTGGTAGACCAAGCTAGCCACAAACTCAGATATCCACTGGGATTATATGTATGCACTAACACCTCCTGCCACTCTTCCTGCCTTTATGCACACAGTGGGTTTTGGTTAATGTAGTTCAAACAACTTCACCATGGATACCAGGACAGTTGCAGAGATGGACAGTGGAGAACTAATGTGTAAGGAGTTAAGGGGACTCCCTACAGACTAGATCCATTTACATATGCTCAGTGTTCCCTTCCCCCCACCCCACCCCTCTGGAAGCTGCTGCTGGAGACTTTCCTTCTGAAGAACATCCTCAGTGCCACACCGAAATGATTTTGTGGGCTGAATTCCGTTATGCATCTCCAAATTTCTTTTAGCGTGGGGATGCACAATAGAAAAGTTATTGGTGATGACGTCATATCTGATGTGTATAACTGAGAAGAGTTTGAATTCTTGAGATCAGTGGTGAAAGAATACTTGATTTCAAATATGTCCTTTCTTTCTTCCTCTATGGTAATTTCCCAAGCTTTCTTTGCAAGAGGACCTGTCAAGTATCATTCACACAAAGGCCTAAAACCAGTTGGGTCTTAAATCCAAGGCAAAAATTTTGAACTAAGGTGTCCATTAACATATCAAACTGGACAGTGGCCTCCAGTTTCTCTCAGCATCCCTCTGTCTCTACTGCATATAGGTCCCTCCTGGCTGGCATGCCTCCCCAAACTAGCCCCAAATTTCTAGACCAGGTGATCCCCTGGACTTTCCTTCTTCCAGATCTTCTGACACCTATATAACTCAGCCACTTATAACCATGTTAGTCTCTTCACTCAGGCTGCCCCTCTTGGTTGGTGGCCCCTCTTTCTCTTTTCAGATCGCCTATCCTCACATGGCCCAGCTTAGGGTCATGTTCACTCTGTAACTCTCGCAGAGGTTTCCTGTCTGGTCTGGAACTCACTGTGACAGGCCAGTTTCTAATCCCAGACATTAACTTGCCTCTGCTAGCAGTTCTGTAATTTAGGAGTGTTTCAGCAAGCCCGGCCTTTGTAGCTCAAGGAAATACTGGCACATCTATAACCACAACACTCTCCCTAACAGATTGAGTGTACAGCTCCATCTTGGGAGGTGTGTCTACTTCCTGGCACTTCATCATGTCTGAACTACATTGTACAGAAGACATTGCACTGAGAATAGCCAGAGAAACTAGGCATTTTGGTGAAGACAAAATAATGGGACCTTGACAATAAAATTTCTAAAGCAGATCTAACTAAGCTTTCCTTTGGAAATCAGATTTGGATCAGTGTGTGAATTGTGTGCAGAAGGTTCTTTGAAACTTTTTGGATCTGTCAGTCACAGAAAACTAGTTTTATCAGTATTGGTCATGGCACGAAATTGGGAGAGTTGAAGCGTCTTTCCTCCATCAAGGAGGTGCAACTGAGGTTTTCTATAACCCATGTGATCTGATCCAGGCTTCAATGGGGGATGACAATGCTCCAGGGCCTGGCAGGCCAGTGGATCCCGGTGGTGATTGTGGAGGCTGCTGGAAGAACCCTGCCCCAGGTGAGTGCCTAGTGATCGCCCACCTCCCTGAGTTCTGGGTCAGGAGCCAACGGGGTAAACTCCCATGTCCCTGACTGTAGGACACAGGTGGAAAAAAAATTATTTTTTTGATATCTGTGTGCTCAATCACTAGAGCCATCCCCTCGAACTCACAGGGTCTGGTGGACTGTACCCCCAAGACTTGTGGGCAGGCATGTGCTTGGAGACAGAGTCCTGGGGTGACCTCTACTGGCATTAGATGAGGGAAAGGGCTCAGTGCACCTAAGGACCTGACTTTTGTATACAGAGAATCTGGTGGCCAAGAAGATTAGAACAGGTGAGAGATTCGATCTAGTAGTGAGTTTTCCAAGGGTGGGAGGGGGATTTGGGTGTAGGCAGAGACCTGTGAATCCTTGGGTAAATCCTGTGCACTAATGTTCAAGCTGGAATGTAAGCTGCAGCAGGCACGGGGGAGTTGTAGGATGGGTGATGGTGGTGTCCAGATCTTTGATAGAGTTATTTTATTCTCTCAGTATGCCCCTCTCCCACACCCTCTGTCCTTTCCTGCTCTGCTGCCCTCACCACAGGGGGCCTTGTGAGCTCATGGCCTCCCTCCTTTCCTCTCCCCTCTCCCTTTGTCCCTCTCACTCTCCCTATCCCCTCCCACTCCCCGACCTATACCTCAGACTGTGTCTCTCTATATAGTCATGGCTGTCTTGTCTCTCTTTTTTTTTATTACGTATTTTCCTCAGTTACATTTCCAATGCTATCCCAAAAGTCCCCCATACCCTTCCCACCCCACTTTCCTACCCACCCATTCCCATTTTTTTGACCCTGACGTTCCCCTGTACTGGGACATATAAAGATTGCGTGTCCAATGGGCCTCTCTTTCCAGTGATGGATGACTAGGCCATCTTTTGATGCATATGCAGCTAGAGTCAAGAGCTCCAGGGTACTGGTTAGTTCATAATTTTGCACCTACAGTGTTGCAGATCTCTTTAGCTCCTTGAGTACTTTCTCTAGCTCCTCCAATGGGGGCCCTGTGATCCATCCAATAGCTGACTGTGAGCATCCATTTATGAGTTTGCTAGGCCCCGGCATAGTCTCAAAAGAAACAGCTATATCTGGGTCCTTTCAGTAATTGCTTGCTAGTATATGCAATGGTATCATCGTTTGGAGGCTAATTATGGGATGGAACTCTGGATATGGCAGTCTCTAGATGGTCCATCTTTTTGTCTCAGCACCAAACTTTGTCTCTGTAACTCCTTCCATGGGTGATTGTTTCCAATTCTAAGAAGGGGCAAATTGTCCACACTATGGTCTTCGTTCTTCTTCAGTTTCATGTGTTTTGCAAATTGTATCTTATATCTCGCTATACTAAGTTTCTGGGCTAAAATCCACCTATCAGTGAGTACATATTGTGTGAGTTCCATTGTGAATGTGTTACCTCACTCAGGATGATGCCCTCCAGGTCCATCCATTTGGCTAGGAATTTCATAAATTCATTCTTTTTAATAGCTGAGTAGTACTCCATTGTGTAAATGTACCACATTTTCTGTATCCATTCCTCTGTTGAGGGGCATCTGGTTTCTTTCCAGCTTCTGGCTATTATAAATAACGCTGCTATGAACATAGTGGAGCATGTGTCCTACTTACCAGTTGGGACATCTTCTGGATATATGCTCAGGAGAGGTATTGCAGGATCCTCTGGTAGTACCATGTCCAGTTTTCTGAGGAACCGCCAGACTGATTTCCAGAGTGGTTGTACAAGCCTGCAATCCCACCAACAATGAAGGAGTGTTCCTCTTTCTCCACATCCTCACTAGCATATGCTGTCACCTGAATTTTTGATCGTAGCCATTCTGACTGGTGTGAGATGGAATCTCAGGGTTATTTTGATTTGCATTTCTCTGATGATTAAGGATGCTCAACATTTTTTCAGGTGCTTCTCAGCCATTCGGTATTCCTCAGGTGAGAATTCTTTGTTTACCTCTGAGCCCCATTTTTAATGAGGTTATTTGATTTTCTGGACTCCACTCTATTGATATATATATCGGATATTAGTCCCCTATCTGATTTAGGATAGGTAAAGATCCTTTCCCAATCTGTTGGTGGCCTTTTTATCTTATTGACGGTGTCTTTTGCCTTGCAGAAGCTTTGAAGTTTCATGAGGTCACATTGGTCAATCTCCATCTTACAGCACAAGCCATTGCTGTTCTATTCAGGAATTTTTCCCCTGTGCCCATATCTTCGAGGCCTTTCCCCACTTTCTCCATTATAAGTTTCAGGGTCTCTGGTTTTATGTGAAGTTCCTTGATCCACTTAGATTTGACCTTAGTACAAGGATATAAGAATGGAACAATTTTTATTCTTCTACATGATAACAACCAGTTGTGCCTACACTATTTGTTGAAAATGCTGTCTTTCTTCCACTGGATGTTTTTAGCTCCCGTGTTGAAGATCAAGTGATCATCGGTGTGTGGGTTCATTTCTGGGTCTTCAATTCTATTCCATTGTTCTACTTGTCTGTCGATACACCAGTACCATGCAGTCTTTATCACAATTGCTCTGTAGTAAAGCTTTAGGTCAGGCATGGTGATTCTACCAGAGGTACTTTTATCCTTGAGAAGAGTTTTTGCTATCCTAGGTTTTTTGTTACTCCAGATAAATTTGGAGATTGCTCTTTCTAATTCGTTGAAGAATTGAGTTGGAATTTTGATGGGGATTGCATTGAATCTGTAGATTGCTTTTGGCAAGAGAGCCATTTTTACAATGTTGATCCTGCACATCCATGAGCATGGGAGATCTTTCCTTTTTCTGAGATCTTCTTTAATTTATTTCTTCAGAGACTTGAAGTTTTGATCATACAGATCTTTAACTTCCTTAGTTAGGATCACACCAAGATATTTTATATTATTTGTGACTATTGAGAAGGGTGTTGTTTCCCTAATTTCTTTCTCAGCCTGTTTATTATTTGTGTAGAGAAAGGCCATTGACTTGTTTGAGTTAATTTATATCCAGTTACTTCACCGAAGCTGTTTATCAGGTTTAGGAGTTCTCTGGTGGAATTTTTAGTGTCACTTATATATATTATCATATCATCTGCAAAAAGTGATAATTTGACTTCTTCCTTTCCAATTTGTATCTGCTCGATCTCCTTTTGTTGTGGAATTGCTCTGGCTAGGACTTCAAGTACAATGTTGAATAGGTAGGCAGAAAGTGGGCAGCCTTGTGTAGTCCCTGATTTTAGTGGGATTGCTTCAAGCTTCTCAACAATTACTGTGATGTTGGCTACTGGTTTGCTGTAGATTGCTTTTATCATGTTTAGTTATGGGCCTTGAATTCCTGATCTTTCCAAGACTTTTATCATGAATGGGTGTTGGATATGGTCAAATGCTTTTCCCGCATCTAATGCGATGATCATGTGGTTTTTGTCTTTGAGTTTGTGTATATAATGAATTACGATGATGGATTTCCGTATATTAAACCATCCCTGCATCCCTGGAATGAAAGCCACTTGGTCAGGATGGATGATTGCTTTAATGTGTTCTTAAATTCTGTTAGCGAGAATTTTATTAAGTATTTTTGCATCTATATTCATAAGGGAAATTGGTCTGATGTTCTCTATCTTTGTTGGATCTTTCAGTGGTTTAGGTATCACAGTATTTGTGGCTTTATAGAATGAGTAGGGTAGAGTTCCCTCTACTTCTATTTTGTGGAATAGTTTGTGCAGAACTGGAATTAGATCTTTTTTCAAGGCCTGGTAGAACTCTGCACTAAACCCATCTGGTCCTGGGTTTGTTTTTGTTTTTTTTTTTGGGGGGGGGGGCTGGGAGACTATTAATGACTGCTTCTATTTCTTTAGGGGATATGGGACTGTTTAGATAATTAACTTGATCCTGATTTAACTTTGGTACCTGGTATCTGTCTAGAAATTTGTAGATTTCGTCCAGATTTTCCAGTTTTGTTGAGTATAGCCTCTTGTAGAAGGATCTGATGGTGTTTTGGATTTCTTCAGGATCTGTTATTATGTCTCCCTGTTCATTTCTGACTTTGTTAATTAGGATGTTGCCCCTGTGCAAACTAGTGATTCTAGCTAAGGGTTTATCTACCTTGTTGATTTTCTCAAAGAACCAACTTTTCGTTTGGTTAATTCTTTGAATAGTTCTTCTTGTTTCCACTTGGTTGATTTCACTCCTGAGTTTGATTATTTCCTGCAGTTTACTCCTCTTGGGTGAATTTGCTTCCTTTTTTTCTAGAGCTTTTAGATGTGTTGTCAAGCTGCTAGTGTTTGCTCTCTCCAGTTTCTTTTTGGATGCACTCAGAGCTATGTGTTTCCCTCTTAGAAATGCTTTCATTGTGTCCCATAGGTTTGGGTACGTTGTGGCTTCATTTTCATTAAACTCCAAAAAGTCTTTAATTTATTTCTTTATTCCTTCCTTGACCAAGGTATGATTGAGAAGAGTGTTGTTCAGTTTCCATGTGAATGTTGGCTTTCCATTTTTTATTTTGTTATTGAAGATCAGCCTTAGTCCATGGTGGTCTGATAGGATGCATGGGACAATTTCAATATTTTTGTATCTGTTGAGCCCTGGTTTGTGACCAATTATATGGTCAATTTTGGAGTAGGTCCCGTGAGGTGCTGAGAAGAAGGTATATCCTTTTGTTTTAGGATAAAATGTTCTGTAGATATATGTTAAGTCCATTTGTTTCATAACTTCTGTTAGTTTCACTGTGTCCCTCTTTAGTTTCTGTTTCCACGATCTCTCCATTGATGAAAGTGGTGTGTTTAAGTCTCCCACTATTACTGTGTGAGGTGCAATGTGTTCTTTGAGTTTTATTAAAGTGTCTTTAATGAATGTGGCTACCCTTGCATTTGGAGCATAGATATTCAGGATTGAGAGTTCCTCTTGGAGGATTTTAGCTTTGATGAGTATGAAGTGTCCTCCTTGTCTTTTTTGATAACTTTGGGTTGGAAGTCGATTTTGTTAGATATTAGAATGGCTACTCCAGGTTGTTTCTTGAGACCATTTGCTTGGAAAATTGTTTTCCAGCCTTTCACTCTGAGGTAGTGACTGTCTTTTTCCCTGAGATGGGTTACCTGTAATCAGCAGAATGTTGGGTCCTGTTTGTGTAGCCAGTATGTTAGTCTATGTCTTTTTTTTTGAGGAATTGAGTCCATTGATATTAAGAGATATTAATGAAAGGTAATTGTTGCTTCCTTTTATTCTTGTTGTTAGAGTTGGCATTCTGTTCTTGTGGCTGTCTTCTTTTAGGTTTGTTGAGTTATTACTTTCTTGCTTTTTCTAGGGCATGATTTCTATCCTTGTATTGGTTTATTTCTGTTATTATCCTTTGAAAGGCTGGATTCGTGGAAAGATAGTGTGTGAATTTGGTTTTGTCTTGGAATACTTTGGTTTCTCCATCTATGGTAATTTAGAGTTTGGCCGGGTATAGTAGCTTGGGCTGGCATCTCTTAGTGTCTGTATAACATCTGTCCAGGATCTTCTGGCTTTCATAGTCTCTGGTGAAAAGTTTGGTGTAATTCTGATAGGCCTGCCTTTATATGTTACTTGACCTTTCTCCCTTACTTCTTTTAATATTCTGTCTTTATTTAGTGCATTTATTGTCCTGATTATAATGTGTCGGGAGGAATTTCTTTTCTGCTTCAGTCTATTTGGAGTTCTGTATGCTTCTTGTATTATCATGGGCATGTCTTTCTTTAGGTTTGGGAAGTTTTCTTCTAAAATTTTTTTGAAGATATTTGCTGGCCCTTTAATTTGAAAATCTTCATTCTCATCAACTCCTATTATCTGTAGGTTTGGTCTTCTCATTGTGTCCTGTATTTCCTGGATGTTTTGAGTTAGGATCTTTTTGCGTTTTGTATTTTCTTTTATTGTGGTGCCGATGTTCTCTATGAAATCTTATGCACCTGAGATTCTCTCTTCCATCTCTTGTATTCTGTTGCTGATGCTCGCATCTATGGTTCCAGATCTCTTTCCTAGGGTTTCTATCTCCAGCGTTGCCTCACTTTGGGTTTTCTTTATTGTGTCTAATTCCCTTTTTAGGTCTAGTATGGTTTTGTTCATTTCCATCACTTGTTTGGATGTGTTTTCCTGTTTTTCTTTAAGGACTTCTACCCGTTTGGTTGTGTTTTCCTGTTTTTCTTTAAGTACTTGTAACTCTTTAGCAGTGTTCTCCTGTATTTCTTTAAGTTATTTATTAAAGTCCTTTTTGATGTCCTCTACCATCATCATGAGATATGCTTTTAAATCTGGGTCTAGCTTTTTGGTTGTGTTGGGGTACCCAGGACTAGGTGGGTGGGAGTGCTGCGTTCTGATGATGGTGAGTGGTCTTGATTTCTGTTAGTAGGATTCTAACGTTTGCCTTTCGCCATCTGGTAATCTCTGGAGCTAGTTGTTATAGTTGTCTCTGGATAGAGCTTGTTCCTCAGGTGATTATGTTAGCCTCTATCAGCAGACCTCGGAGACTAGATTTATCCTTAGTTTCAGTGGTCAGAACACTCTGCAGGCAAGCTCTCCTCTTGCAGGGAAGGTGCCCAGATATCTGGTGTTCGAACCTGCCTCCTGGCAGAAGTTGTGTTCCAATCATCAAAGGTCTTAAGATCCCCTGAGGGTCCTGTGAGGACCTTGGGTGTGTCCAGTAACTCAGTGCACAAGGAACCCCGGTGCTGCAGTGGACCAGAAGAGACTTGTGCCCCTGATCAGGCCTGGTTATCTGCTTCCTCAATTAATGCAGTCTCAGGTCCCGCAGGATTGGATTGGAGCAGGCGCTGTGTTCCACTCACCAGAGGCCTTAGAATCCTGTGGGGGATCCTGTATGGGTCCTTGTGGGTGTCCAGAGACTCCCCGGGCCAGGAACCCTGGTGCTGCACTGGACCGGAAGGCTGTCTTGTCTCTTTATGTACCACACTATCTTCAAACTCAAAGAGATCCTTCTATCTCTAACTCACAATTCATAAGAAAACACACCCTTTGTTATATTTTTACTTTATTTATTCATTTTTAATCTTGGCTCAAACTCACTGTTTACATCACCATAGCCTCAAATTCACAGAGATTTTCCTTCTTGTGGGTTACGGTCTCCTTTGGGTAAGGGCTGCCAACTGAACACTGGTTCATGGTGGAAGTGCCCTAATTGGAGCCAACCTGTCTTACATCTCCAATGAATTTTAAAAACTCGGCCATCAGGACATGCTGCTATCCTAAGCTTAGCTGTGAAGAAAAATTTTATTGGGGAGTTGAGTCCATTGATATTAAGAGGTATTAAGGAAAAATAATTGTTGCTTCCTATTATTTTTGTTGTTAAAGTTGGCATTCTGGGGCACTTCATGTTCACAGTCAGCTATTGGATAGATCACAGTGCCACTGGTGGAGCTAGAGAAAGTAACCAAGGAGCTAAAGGGATCTGCAACCCTATAGGTGGAACAACAATATGAACTACCCAGTACCCCACAGAGCTCGTGTCTCTAGCTGCATATGTATCAGAAGATGGACTAGTTGGCCATCAGTGGAAAGAGAGGCCCATTGGTCGTTCAAACTTTATCTGCCACAGTACAGGGGAACACCAGGGCTAAGAAGTGGGAGTGGGCAGGTGGGGGAGTGGATGGGGGAGCGTGTAAGAGCTGTTTGGGATAACATTGGAAATGTAAATGAAATAAATACGTAATGGGGGATAGATACAGAAAACGTGGTACATTTACACAATGAAGTACTACAGAGCTACTAAAAACAATGACTTCATGAAATTTACAGGCAAATGTATGGGACTAGAAAATGTCATCCTGAATGAGGTAACACAGTTACAAAAGAACACACATGGTATATACTCACTGATAAGTGGATATAAGGTAAAAATATTGAAATACCCATGATACAACTTACAGACCATGGAAAGCTCAAGACGTAGGAAGACCAAGTGTAGATTCTTCACTCCTATTTAGTAGTAGTAGCAAAATAGTCACAGGAGGTACAGGGTGAAAAGGATTTTGGAGAATAGAAAGGGAGAAGTAAAAGGGGGCAAGATCAAGTGTGAGGGGAGATCAGAGAGATATACAAGGATCAATAAATTAAAGAAAGGTGTGTAGCAATGGGAGGTGGAAAACGGGGTAGCCAACAGAAAGTCCCTGATGCCAGGAAAGCAAATGGCTCTCAAGACAAAACTGGGATGACATTAGCTGAAATGCTCAACCAAAGGGAGAGAGCAGTAGAGACCATATCCAGAGGTTATGAATGGCCAGTTGAGGGTTGGCCACACCCCCACCCCTTCTCAAAATTTAGCCCAGAATTTCTTCTGTCTAAAGGAAATGCAGGGAAAAAGAGTAGAGCAAAAAATGAAGGAAAGGCCATCCAGAGACTGTCCGACCTGGGGATCCATTCCATATGCAGTCAACAATCCCAGTCACTATTGCTGATGTCAAGAAGTGCCTGCTTACAGGAAACTGTTATGGATGTCTCCTGAAAGACACAATGAGAACCTGACTGATACAGTTGCAAATGTTTGCAGGCAACCATTGGATGAGTTCAGGAACCCCAGTGGGGGAGTTGAAGAAATACCAAAGGAGCTGAAGGGGTTTGCAACCCCATAGGAAGAGCAATGATATCAACCAACTAGACACCCCAGAACTCACAGGAACGAAAACACCAACCAAAGAATACACATAGAGAGACCCATGGCTCCAGCTGCATATATAACAGAGGGGGGCCTTATCCAGCATCAATGGGAGAGGAGGAAATAAGTTCTGTGAAGGCTTGGTGCCATTGCTTAAGAAAAAGTTAGAGCAGTAAGGTGGGAGTGGGTGCATTGGTAGGCATACACCCTCATAAAATCAGAAGGGAGGGGATTTGCTGTGAGGGTTTGAAGGAGAAACTTGGAATGAGGATAACTTTTGAAATGCAAAGAAATAAAATAAGCAATAATTATTAATAAAATATGCATATACATAGAAATAAATGAATAGATCTAAAAGTAAAAAAAAAACTGAAGAAAGTGAGAAATTATTTGACTAAAGAGGCATAAAGCAATTAGGAAGGCATAAAGGACTAAAGGAAATATGAAGCCTATGGTCAGAAAATTTAAAAAAAATATCATTCATGAGTTGCAAATTGAACATGACAAGAATGTCTTGAAGGGAGAGGAAGGTGAATTGAACTGAAGAATGAGTCACAGGCAAGATAGGCAACAGACATGGGCCATGGAGGTGCAGATACCAGCAAAGTACATGCTATATTTGTGTCAATGTGTGACAATGAAACAATCAATAATGCATGGTAATTTACAGGAAATAATAATTATTAAACAAAAAAATTTAACAAAATTTAACTACTGAAAATTTCATTTGCAAACTTGAAAAACAAATTTCCTCTGTATTCTTATGAAAGACTGCTCCATTATCATTCCTCTAGATAAAAAGTCTCTGCACTCTGAATTTACCAGAAATTCAGCAGTCATACACAGGAAAAACAGTGACTTTTACATAATGCAGAAATATACAATGCAAAAGACTAAACTTGTTTGTGTTATTCAAACATAAAATGGAGCATATCATCACCCAAACTGATGAACTGCCTATATATACTCTGCCTGTTTCCAGTCCAAATCCAATAAAACAGGTTCATGAGTGTACAATATTCAGTAAATTCTCAGATTGTCACTGTTGACTCTAGACTGCAACAAAATATACATGGGTAGAGAGGATGTATAGGAAAAGTTTACACATTGAAACACAGTGCTCTTTCACAGTCACTATTTGTTTCTAAGATATTTAATAGCTATTTGTAAATAAGATTCTTTCACAGCCACTACCTCAATGTAAAATGACAAAAAACAATGTAGGAAAAAATATAATATAGAATAGATGCGTCAGCCTAGGATAATAAGTTGAAAAAAATGAGCACGTGGGACGGAGATAATGGTTTGGAATTCAAATATTAACGTGACTAAATATTTTTTGGAAAATGGAGTGACTTTTTATTTTATTGGAAATAAAGAACAAAGCATGGCATATTTTCTGGGTCTTGTTGAGCCTTTAAACTCAATCTTTACCATGTAAATTAACTGTGGATATGTGAAGAATGTATGATTTCAGATAGAGCTGGATTACCTATACTTGAGATTTGATCTGTTTATAGATCTTCAAGATAATGGAAGCACAGGTCTTGTTTAGATATTACTATCACTTCTGTAACATAGTCCACACTGTACATGGTCTGTGGATCTCAGTGACTGTAAACATGAGTCTGCCTCTGCATGACTTGGACTGTGTAATAAAGTGTCCTGTATGTCCTCAGTAGCTCCAGTTTTGCTATTTCTGGATGTCTTACTGTGAATAATGTGATACAAACCACTGACATCATTTCTAACTGTGTTCACATAAGCAGATTGTTGAAACTTTCCAGGGACCAAATTTGAACACAGGGGCTTCCTTCCACAGATTCACAAACATGACTGATATCATGGAGACTGAGAATGAATTATCCTCCTAAGTATTTACCTACATGTGTTTATTACATGGGCTGTGGACACCAGTTTCAGAGCCCCAGGGAAGAAAGTATTTAAGTTTCTTCAGGGCTCAGGAGAAACCTAAAAATATAATGAGTCATGAATATGCAATAAACCTCACCATTGCACAAAGAAATAAATGCAAGGAGAAATTTGATGTGCTGATATGCATGACTCATCACAATCCACACTGCCCAGATTTAACACAGGAAAAATATGTTCACTTTGATGGGAGTCTTCTTCTTGCTTAACATTCCACTTTTCATGGCCAACTTTATTGATCCCAGGTGCTTTTGGAGAATAAATTTGAATGAAATTCAGGATGAATATTTGGGATTAACTTGTGCTTTCATCCTGGCAGTAGTTCAGAAACCTATTGAGAAAGATTATTTCAACAAGACTCTGAATTTCCTGTAAGTAAATTTGAGTTTCAAATTGAAATGACAACTTCAGTACTTCTTGAGTGCTCCGAGGATATTAGTCAAATTCTTTAGTCTTCTGTCCTGTTGCTAAGTCTGAACACCAAGAACCAACCTTAATTCCTATACATTTTCAAACCTACTTTCTCCTTTTAATGAATCCAGTGGAGGTTTTGGTTTTCTTTCAGGTGGCTTCTGATTTAAAGGTTGGAAGCTTAGGAATAAAGGAATATCTACATTGATCCTTAACATAAAGCCTGCCTTTTGACACTTTATATTGCACTCTAGACAGTGATGGCTTATTGACATTGATCCTGTAATATTGCATTATGTTTTATCCCAAGTCCGTGTAAATAAAAGCTCATGAACTGTGCTGAAAGTCCTTCCATAAGTGTGTTGCTCCTATAGCATATTCTGGTTCCAGTAATATTCGTGGCACATATAGTTGTCAAAAACTTTACATACATACAAACTTACTGTCTCAAAGTCATTGCATGTGGTCACTTATTGACTTCTAAAGCTTCATCAGATTTAGAAAGAGATCTTTACATTCAGAAATTTCTATTTCATATGAATACCTGGATGGAATTTTTTGTATGTATATGAGCAAGGAATAGTTATCTCAATGGGGGTCAAGACAGCAAAGTGTTTTAAAAGATAAAATCCAAAAGCACTGTGGCTTCATACTTCACACTATTTATGTATAATCACTGGCTTTTATGTTTTGCAAAGTTCAATTGGGCACTCTCTCTTTAGAATAAACCATACTTGGAACATATGGAATCCAATGATATGATTACATTCTTTGAATAGGCACACTATCAGTAACAGTGGTGACTGCTTATGTCCCTTGTCACTGGCCTGGGTGACAATTGTATTGTGAGATAGTTGTAACGTTTGAGATCAGTAACGCAGGAGCTTTGTATTAGGTTTTTTGTTTTGTTTTGTTTTGTTTTTTGTTTTTGTTTTTTTGGGGTTTTTTGTCATTAAGAGAAATATCTTCTCTATTCATGTCTCAGTAGGCTAATTTCTGGCCCTTTTAAAATTTTTAAATCTTGTGAAACTTCTTTCAATAATTTTAGTAAATATTAGTACACATGTTCCCAATGTGGTATCAATACCCATTTTTGTGGATTGCTGATCATTGCTTTAAAACACAGCCCTTTAGACTACTAGGCTACAAAGACAGCTTAAGTAACTGATGTTTCCTAAAGTTTATTTGTAGGAAGTAGTTTGACAATTGTACAACATCTACTTTCAAATTCCATTTCTATATTAGTAAAACTTTAATTGAGATTTTGTGTGTCTGTGTGTGTGTGTGTATAGTAATAAAGAATATTCAAAAATGAACCATTGTATTGGTTATAGAATAAAAATACAATAGTTGTATAATTTGTAGTGAAAACCTAATTGTATTTACTTCATTTCAATCATTAAATATGTAGGTGCATATTTAGTGTTTATTCATAAGATTATATGAAATGACAAGGATAAAACAGGTTGCGTTTTTCTCTACATAAACGTAAATGATCTCAATATGGTATTATTCCATTCCCATTGCCTAGTGGCCCACTTTTTATTTTTACAAAGAAATATATGAACATATTCTATAAATTTACACCAAAATCTCTTCTGTTTTATAAGTATATAATACTGGCATATACAAATATCACTGCAATTTCCTTATTTTCCTAGTTCTCAATAGGATGCTAATATTGTTTTATTGTACCTGGAAAGTTTGCCAAAGATATTTCCTATAAATTAATTTATAATGAATGAAGTACCCAGAGTGAATATATCACATTCCTTTGTAAAAAGAAATTAGGAGCAAGATACATTGGTGGTAGGACAACCCCTTAATCTCTGCACTAAATACCTGGCACTACTACATACCTGTGCATTTGAATTTATGATAGTCTACAGGAAAGTATCTTATAAAACATTTGCATGTATTGCAATCTTATAACCTAAATAATACTTGCTCAAATACATACAAACGTAAACATTGACATGTATCAGTTACCAAATTCATGTTTGATATTTGAATTTATTTAAAAATATATCTTTCTAAAAGATATTCTTTGAATAAAAGATTGAAAAAAATAACAAGATGAGGATAGATATGAGGGGACATGTCAAGAATTTTGACCACTAATTATAAGTGATTATAAGTACAAGAATCAAATATTGCTGGAGAGAGACCATTATGCATTGATAATTCATGTTATTACTGCCTTAACAAGTTCAGTTAATTTCACAAGAAAATATGAACTCAGTGGCTCTAATAACAAGTTTTTTATATTGCTCAATAATTTCAAAATGAAGACATGATCAGAATTACTGTTTTGTCAATATCTGTGATTTTCTCTTTACCTTCTGATCAAGCACTCAAAAGAAGAGATGGGAATGTTCTCTGTGGATGAGGTCAATACCATATCTTATTTATGAGAGAAATACTGTCATGAACTTTAAAAGAGTTTACTATTTTCCAGGTTCTCATGTCAATTCAACCTCACAACAAAAACCATTTGTTCCCTTCTTTAGATGTCAGATGCAGAAACTTCCAGTATACCATAGTGCTTCTCTTGAGTACAAATAATCATGTATAATCATCTGGCCATAATAAACACTGTACTCTTTTACAGAAAAACGACTAAAAACCACAAATACGCTTTGGCATTGGCCTTTGCAATGGATGAAATCAACAGGAATTCTGATCTTTTACCAAATATGTCTTTGATTATAAGATACACTTTGGGCCGTTGTGATGGGAAAACTGTAATACCTACACCATATTTATTTCATAAAAAAAAAAACAAAGCCCTATCCCTAATTATTTCTGTAATGAAGAGACTATGTGTTCGTTTCTGCTTACAGGACCCAATTGGGGGGTATCTATAAGTTTCTGGAAGTACCTGGACAGCTTCTTATCTCCACGTGTGAGTTATCATGGGACAGAAATTCTTAACATCATGTTTCTTTGGGAGAATTTGATAGCTATTAAGAAAGTTAATGGATGTGGTTGGACTTATGCTTATGTCAATCTGGGTTGTTCCAGGATACATACTATTCAGAAGTATGATAGGCTTTCAAATAGGGACTACCACCAGAAGTTGACAGATACCTTCATGGAGGAATAGAGAAGGCCATGTAGAATTAAGTCGGGCATGGTGGAAGAGAGAATCTTACAGCCTTGACGGACTGTCAGTCAGAGAGTTTCATTATATATACCAAGCTCAGCAAGAAAAGATTTGTTCGTGCTGTTCCAAAACATAGAGCATATTATTTCTGTCCCCAGATAGGAGTTATCTTCATCTTGGTCACAATTTTACATTATCATTGGTAAACTGAAATAACAGCATTATTATTTACAGTCATGGTAGTTATATAAATTTAGTCATCAGTGATAAACTGTGAGGTTTTAGAAATAAATTTTAACAACATTTCTCTATAACCCAGCTTTTAAATATCTGGGGTATTTTTTTTTGAAAAGGCATGAAATACCATCCTTAGCCTGACTACTCATGACATTTTAGCAACAAGAAAGGATGAAAAACTCCAATCCAGTATGTGGAGTTCGCCATTTGACTACCTGTGAGTGTATAACTAACTATTTAGAGTCAGAATTTAAATTGGCATTAGATCTCTGGCAAAGAATTCAGGCCCATAGTGTTATAGACATATTAAGTCCTTTTCTTTAATAATATAATAATTATATATCTCTGTGAAATTTATTGCTATGTCTCATATATTTTTTATATTCTGTTATTTCTATGTCATAAGATACAAGATTAGAACTTCACAAGTGAATTTCTCTAAGAAAGAGGGGTTATGAGAATTTGATGCATCATTCTTTCATATTTTTTACACTAAAATTTATCTATCATTATAAGACACTTTGGATGTAGGAGATAACTTCATCCAATCTAACTTTATTTCTGTATATTATTATCAAGAGGTACAACTTATAGACCGATTTATTTTGCCCTATAATTACCTGGGTATGACTTTTTCTAATCTGATTTGCTGGTAACACTTTTAGGCTGCCAAATCTTGTTTAAATATTTAGATTTTATTTGATCTTATTATCTGTCTCATGAAGAGGCACAGAGGCAGACATTGCCAGAATATTTCAGAAACTTAGTCTAAATAGGAGATCTCTGACATTTTTATGTGAGTCAAAACCTCTAGTGTACGATATTACCTTCAACTAGGGCAATATAAGAATATCTCTTCGAAATGCTAAATCAGTATTATGTACAGGACTCTCCTGCTCAATAGTAGAAGTAATCCTGAATTATAGCATAAAGACCTTCTTTAAAAAAATATTAATCAAATACCCCAAATTGTAAAAGTATCAAAATCCCTTCAAACATTGGAAACATGGATATCAAGATTAAAACTGGAAGACAGAAAGGCAGATATTATAACATGCAAATATATTTTGTTACTTCTTGTCAAACAGCTATGCTTGCTGTTCCCATTAGAAGTGGATCTGCCAGGATTCCATATTTGCACATTTGAATTAGAGATGAGAGTATAAGTCACAGGTAATCAACAGTTTGCTGGTAAGTATTATTACAAGTGTTTTCAAGGACACTACACCTCATGCTGCTCTCTGTGTTGTAGATCCTTCAGCTTACCTATGGGCCTTTCAGTTCCATCTTCAGTGATGATGAACAATATCCCTATCTCTATCAGATGGCCCCAAAGGACACATCTCTAGCATTGGCAATGGTCTCCTTCATACTTTACTTCAACTGGAACTGGATTGGCCTTGTCATCCCAGATGACGATCAAGGAAACCAATTTCTTTTAGAGTTGAAAAAACAGAAGGAAAACAAGGAAATTTGCTTTGCCTTTGTGAAAATGATCTCTGTTGATGACATTTCATTTGAACACAAAACTGAAATGTACTACAAACAAATTGTGATGTCATCCTCAAATGTTATCATCATTTATGAGGAAACAATCGATTTCGTTGATTTGATCTTCAGAATGTGGGAACCTCCAGGTTTACAGAGAATATGGATCACCACAAAACAATGGAATTTCCCTACCAGTAAGAGAGACATAACTCATGGCATAATCTATGGATCACTTACTTTTCTACCCCACCATGGTGGGATTTCTGGCTTTAAAGATTTTGTACAGACATGGTTCCATCTCAGAAGCAAAGATTTATATCTAGTAATGCCAGAGTGGAAATACTTTAAATATGAATCCTCAGCATCTAAGTGTAAAATACTGAAGAACAATTCATCTGATGCCTCATTTGATTGGCTAATGGAACAGAAGTTTGACATGGCCTTTAGTGAGAGTAGTCATAACATATACAATGCTGTGCATGCCATAGCCCATGCACTCCATGAGATGAATTTGCAGCAGGTTGATAATCAGGCAATAGACAATGGGAAAGGAGCCAGTTCTCACTGCTTGAAGGTAAAGTTTCTTCTATTGGACAAGGTTTGATGTCTTCAATTGCATAGCTGTTTAGAGTCTTTCAGATGCCCAGACTTAAAGAAATAGGAAATGTTTTCCAAAATAATAAGTTTCTGAACATTTTTCCTTAAAGAAAGGCAGTCTAGAGATTGTTATGAATGTGAATGGAAAAAGAATTCATAGACTAGCAATGAAAATGGGTGGTTTTATACAGAGCATGTGAATATCCATTAGCATACCCCTTCCAATATTGAATATAAACTATCCTTACTCATTAATTTTCTCCATGGTTAGAAGATGAGTTTTTATTTATATTTGTCAGTTATATGGAAATCATTTAAGGAGTGGTCTCCAGTGATTCTACCAAGAGTGTAGGCTCTGGAGATCATTCTGGGTTTTCTGAGAGTAACTAAACAAGAAATAGTGTTGGTATTCAGTTCTGTCTGTAGAAAAGTGTTTATATGTGTGAATGTAAGTTTCTCACTGTGTATATGTCTATTTTCTACACTTTCTGTGTATCTGTGTTCATTCTTGTGATACTTTCAACATACATGTTTATCTCTATATGAAAGTGGAAGTAAGTGACAATTTTTTCTATGTAGGAATTTCTTTCTATAAGTGTGTTTGTTTATATATGTGCATATGTTTCTTTGTGGTTTTGTCAGAGTAGGTTTCTTTGTGTACATTGTGTGTATTTTGTGAGTGTTTATAAGTACTTATACGGATTTGTACCTGCTTTGCTGTGTATGAGTCTGCCCTTTGTACTTGGCATGGACTTTGCCTGCCATTTTGTATTTACGTTTGAGTATAAATTTCTCTATGTGTCAATATCATTCATGGCTGGTGCTTATATATTTATGCCTCTCCCAGTGTTTTTATGTCAACGTGTGTGTGTGTCTGTGTGTGTGTATGTGTGTGTTGCATAGCTGTGTTTGGTTCTGCTTTTTTCTGTGTTTGGTATTCTTGACTGAGAGAATTGAAATTCTTGAAATATTATGATAATTTCATTTATCCAATTGCTTTGTTGTGATTTCTCTCTTTCTGTCTTTCTTTCTTTAAATGTAGTTGCCTTTGCTATAAAATCAGAATGCATTTTATGACTTGAAAGTATTTTAAATACATAATAGTACAATGCTTGTATTTTAGGTAAACTCCTTTCTAAGAAAGATCCACTTTACTAATCCTCTTGGGGACAAAGTGATTATGAAACAAAGAGTAATAATGCAGGAAGAATATGACATTTTCCATTTTGGGAATCTCTCACAACACCTTGGGATTAAGGTGAAGTTAGGAAAGTTCAGCCCATACTTTTCACATGGTCGAAACTTTCACTTATATGTAGACATGCTTGAGGTTGCCACAGGAAGTAGAAAGGTGGGTGTTTACTAACTTACTGGTTTGTTATACACAGCAATAAACAGTGTCAAGTGGATTCATGGCAACATATTGAAATGAACAATTATGTCACATCAGAAACCATTTTTCTAGTCTCCTGTATATTTTTTTTTATTTTTGACAATTTTACCAATTTGAAGATTTCAAACATGCATAAAATATACCTTTGTTATATCAGAACCATTATCTGACATTTAATAAATAAAAAAAAACTGTTCTTCACCACTGTTTGATATACTTTCCTTTAAATTGAACATATTTTTCTCCATATAATTGCTCTTTGGACAATGTAATCTCCTCTCTTAATTAAACCTCTGGAACAGATATTCATATGATAGAGTCTAATGTTAAAGTTATGAAATAAAAAGAGTCATAAGAGTTATCCCTTTTCATTGTATCCAAAAATGTTTACAATATAATAAAAGGACACTTACCACATTCACTAATGAACACAACTATGGAAATTCATATTTAAAGAAACATCACTTTTTAATAAATTTGAAGAATCCATTCATGCTTTTATGTAAGATGAACAGAAGGTCAAGGGAGCCTATAAACAGCACTAGAACAACAGACAAAGAAATGGCTATTAACGCACCTCAAATACAGGAAATGCAGTAACCAGACAAAAGCAACAAATAATTTTCCATTATGATAGAACACATTTCTTAAAATTCTCTAAATTAAACCAAGGACAACAAGGCTGGTTTATTTTTTGAGACATTCCTAATTTGCCTACCGAGGGTATGAAGACACATTCATATACAAGAGGAAAACTTTTCTTTATTAAAAAAATGGAGGAAAACATTATAATGTTTAATAAGAGGGAAAAAGGTAATTCAGGAACAATACATTTGATAGATATGCATGGAATAATACTTGACAAAAACATGTAACAAAAGAACACAACACACAACAGAAAGATCATTCTCTGAAAACAGAGAATTTTTTTGTAATTGTGATTGTTTTATTTTTTGACAATCACTTGTTATCCTCACATAATGTATCCTAATTACAATTTACCTCCCTTCTATTGGGATGTGACCAACTGTCAGTTTTGCTGGCAAATATATCATAGTTAATATTCCAAATTCCTTCCCAACTGCCTTTTCCATCAGATCCACTTTCTGTCACTCATTAGAAAATGACAGGATTCTATAGGAGAATACTAAAATAAAACAAGATTAAACAAAAACTAAGCCATCATAATGGGACAAAATTTGCATATCACATTATGGTAACTAGTCATATGAAATGGTGCTAGGTGAAAAGACCAGGAAATCCTACCTCATAGCTTATATGAATAGTAGTGAGTGAAGCATGAGCTAGTGATAGACAATGGAGTGATATTTATTCCCGGTTTAGTACTAAGAATACTTTATTTTTGAAACTATAATTGAAATTGTAAATTCTATAATCAGAACATATGGAATTATTGATGCCAATTATTTATTTCATATTTGCATGTGAATAAGCATAATAAGATGCTCCTAAAAACTATTAATGTCAAACTGCAAAAGGAATTCCTTGGACAAAATTAAGTTATATGTCAATGGGAATTCTACATAAAAACCCTGAAATAGACTGTCCTTTTCAAAGCCAGCCAAAACACAAAAATCTGGTAGTCAAACACTGTTGGTATCTTCTTTTATCACTGATTAACCATAACATAATTTCCAAATACAAAGAACAGTAGGAAATTTTTGTGACTCACAAATGCTCTGTTCCTCTAGCTGGAATTTAATCTTATGTAAACTGAATGTCCTCAGGCCTTGGGAGCATAAGACTTATAATACAATCACATTGACATTTGATCCCAAATGAGACCAACTCATTGCTTCCACTTGACTATTCCATCTATTGTAGACAGGATTTTTTTAACGTTTCTGGGATGAGACCAATTCTCTATTTTGATTGCTAAAATATTAGAGCTAATATTCCTCAAAAACTGCTGATATCCCTGGATTGCTCATTCTTTTCCCTACTTTGGATTTTTGTCAACTTCCTAGCATTCACACAGAAAATAATTATTTTTGGAGTTGTGCTTCTTATAACATATTTAGGAAGCACTACTTGACCATAAATGAGAGTTATATACCCCTCATATGTGTCCATGTCGCACATTGCATGGACATATAAGCATCATTTATTGCAGTATACTTTAGCATTTTATGTGGAGAAACAGTAAGTAAATAACAAGTTTATATATAGAGAAATTTATTATTTTTACCTATTGCCTGATGTATAGTAGCGCTTTGAAAAAAATTGCAATTATATTCCTAACATTCAACTGGTATACTTTTTAAAGGAGGCTATAGACAAAACCAAACCTAGTTTTATTATCAGGGCTAATTTTCAAGTTGGATATCCTAACTCTTTCTTTATTTCTCACATTTAAAACATCATTGCATGACCTACTACAGGCAATGTAGGAATGGGGAATTATCTTTTGACATCATTCTTTCTCCAGACATTCTGAGCTCTTATTCTGAGCTTTCTCTACCTGAAGCATCGCAAAGTATTTATCAGGTCGTCTTAAGTGGTGCTTTATGCTTGAGTTTTACTTCCCTATTGGACTTTTTCCCTTCAAGGTCACATTATAGTACAGTGGTGCTCTAAAGAATGGTGATCTTGAGTTTTGTTACAAACTTCTATATTAATTGTCAGCAAATGAATACATTAAGATTCATGTTTAAATAAGAAAGTTATAAAAATTAGTATTTTATAGCTTTATTCACGATGTAAAATTAGGTTAACAATTTTCAATAAGCATGACAAAAGTCTGAATATAATACTATAAACTAACATATCTATAAGAACATATAAACTGATTATCGTTTGGCTCTTAAAAATATTGATGCCTTTGTTTTGTTTTGTTTTGTTTTGTTTGGTTTTTGTTTTGGGTTTTTGTTTTGTTTTGATTTTTATTTTTTTTTTGAGACAAGGTTTCATTGTATAGTCCTGGCTGACCTGGAATTCACTCTGTAGATCATGCTGGCTGTAAACTATGAAATCTGCCTGCCTCTCCTTCCCAAATGCTTCGATTAAAGACATGAACCATCACTGCCCAGCTGCCTTTAGCTTAATACAAGTATGACATGTAAAGCCTTACTAAATAAAACTGCTTTTATATTACAGTTGTTTATTATATTATTAGGGTTGAAGATTGAAATATACTCCCATTTTTATGGTGATTTTGTATTTGTGGATTTTTTCAATTTTATAAATTGTAGATTGCATTTGTTCACATTTCAAATTTTGTCCCCTTTCACTATTTCCCTTCTGCAAATCCACTATGCCATCCCCCCTTACCATGCTTCTATGAGGGAGCTCCCCTACCCACATACCCACTCTTGCTTCAGCACCCAAGCATTCATCTACACTGGGGAATCAAGCCTTCACAGGGCCAAGGGACTCCCCTCACATTGATGACAGATAGGGAGCTTTAACTACTTCAGTCCTTCCCCTAACACCTTCATTGGAGTCCCTGTGTTCAGTCCAATGGTTGACTGTGAACATCCACATCTGTATTGGTCAGGATCTGGCAGAGCCTCCTAGAAGACAGCTGGATCAGTCTCCTTTCCACAAGCACTTCTTGCCATCCACAATAGTGTCTGGGTTTGGTATCTGCATTTGTGATGGATCTTCAGGTGGGGCAGGCTGTGTGTGGCCTTTAATTCAGTCTCTGATCTTCTCTTTGTCCCATTATTTCCAATAGATAGGAACAATTCTGAGTTAAAATTTTGTAGATGTGTGGGTGGTCCTATCCCTCAACTGGGAGCCATGCCTATCCTCTGGCTATTGTCTCGACAGATTCTCCTTCCCGATTCTGGGATATTTCAGCTAATATCATCGCTGTACGTCCTGGGATGCTCTTGATTTCCTGGCATCTGGGACTTTCTGGTTGCTACAAACAGTTCCCCGTCCCTAGTTGCTACACACCTCTGTTCAATTTCCTGACCTCTGTACAGATCTTCCACCTTCTCTCATACCTGATTCTTCTCTTATTTTTCCCCTCCCACTATTCTCTTCCTCCAGGGAGATTTTATTCCAGGGATGCAAGTATAGTTCAATATCTGTAGATCCATTAAGAGTAGTACACCACAAAATGTGGAATTACATTATTTTACAAAAACCTTCACAAATGGCTCTTAACCAAGTCCAACATTCATTTAGAGATTAAAAAACAAAAATAGTGATAGAACAGGAGGGGCACTTACTGATATAAGAACACTTTCTTTCACAAAATTATTGACAATACTATAATACATGAAGAGAATGTTATTATCCATGAAAATCAGAAATGATATCAGGTTGTTTTTGTGATTCATATTTTATCCAAGCACTTTAGAGGCAGAGATCTGGAAATCTCTGTCTGTTTCTTGCCAGTCTGCCCTATATAGTGAGTACGAAAAAAGCCATGTGTGATATGGAAACACTACCTTAAAATAAATTAACATAAAGTACAAACATATGTCCACATTCCTTACTCTAACTCAAAATAGTCTTTCAAATATTACAAAGGGTTAACATACATTTAAAGAAAATGATGGGAGAAAAGAAAAAATGTGTTTTCATCTTCATTGGTAATGTAAGTGTACTTCATGGTAAGATCCTGTTTCAACAAAACCAAAAACATAGAAAGAATGTTTCAAATCTTCAATTAAACTTATACAAACTAATTTTTATCTGGATTTTTCCAGCATTGAAGCCACTGTAGAGCATTTTGACATCATGGAACACTCCATATTCAAACTCAGTACACATTAACATATCATTTCCAACCATATTAAACCACTGTCTGCATACTCCACTGTTTTTTATATACAGTTTTTCATGCTTTGCGATAGTAATTTATTTGATGCCATATTTGTTATCTGTGACTTAAGGACATGTTTTTCCTGTTTCAAATTTTTTCAAATACTAACATGCTTCTCTGTTGCTTTAATCAAAATTTGATAATAAGCATAGTGAGAAGGAAGGTGTGATTTGAGATATGGCTTATAGTCCTAGAAAGACAAGTGTGGATATCTGGAAACTGGAACTAAAAAATAGATCTTAAAAGAAGACTACATACTGGCCTAACTGCCCACAGTGAGATGGGCACTCCTATATCAATTACCAATTAAGAAAATGCTTCAAAGATATGAGGACAGGCTAGTGTTGGCTGAGAGAATATCTCAGTTAAGTTCCCTCTGTCTGTTCAGAGCACTTAGTACTAAGATGAACATAATTAACTAAAAAACAACAGGTTGCTACTTCTGTAGTTTTTACACACAGCTCAAAAATCAGCTGTTTTTCCTGAATTACTAGACACTCAGAAACTATACAACATTTCTTCAATGCATTTCCAATATTCATATCTGGCCATTAAATAATGGACATAGGGAAATGTCAATCAGATAGTGTGCAAAAAAGGATCTTATTGAAATCTTAAAGTGCTAATATAAAACATAAAAGAAATATATAAGACTCATTATCAGTATATGTCTAATTTTTTCTCAGATGCCATCCTCTGTGTGCAGTGCGGAATATAGTCCTGGATTCAGAAGATTGTGGAAGGATGGAATGGCAGCCTGCTGTTTTGTTTGCAGCCCCTGCCCTGAAAATGAAATTTCTAATGAGACAAGTGAGTTTTTGCTGCTCTGATAAATATTACAAATATGGATTTCTCTTGGTCCACACTGGGATGATGAAGTCAACTCAAAGGAAACTGCAGATATAAAATATTAGTTATCAAATTTACTAGTTGTAGATATAAAAATACTTAAGAAAATCTTGCAAAAACAAACAAACATATCTTATGCCTTAACCCTCATATTGACTTATTGCAAATTCATGGAAGATTATATTGCACAAAGAAATACTTAGAAAATATAACTGCAATTTGCAGGAACACTGCACAAGACTTTCCAAATAAATTATCTATTGTAAAACTACATTTATATTAGATTTTAGTCACAATAGGAGCCCATGAAGAACTGAATATAATATATAATCTACTGGATTAGCTCATGAGACTGCTAGATGCAAAATCTATTTTCTCTGTAAGATTAATATAGAAGACAAAAAATTGCAAATATATGAGAAAATGCTAAGGATGCATCATTTAGAGGGCCATGAAGGATCTTTTAGTACAAAGTATCTACAGAGATAATATTTTCCTTCAGTGCTAAAATTAGTGCATCTCATGAACAATAACCAGAACTTTTGATTAATTATTGCCTTATGAGGAAACTTCTTAAAGCTTATTTCATTAACATTTCCTGCTATTCAAACATAAGCATTATATTTCCTCTCTATTCAAACTTCTTCATATGACTTGTTACAGGAATCACTTAAATTCAATAATGCAAGTGCTACTTTGGCATGAGCACACACATATCAATATTTACACATACACACAGCCGATCTGTTTAATTTAGTGTTGTTTCTATGTCAAGGAGTTTGAACTTGTGAATTCTTGAGTAGCTATTATACTTATCTCAGTAGAGGACAGAGTCTCAATGTGTCACAGGGAATAAATTTATAAAATAGTCAGTGATCTCAGAAAACAGTGAGTGCAGGGTTTTGAAGTTCTAAAATAGACCCGACCACATTGTGGTTTATGAATATATCTTCTCTGAATTAAATAATCTACTTGATATCAAAATAGAAACAAAAATGGCTTAGGAAATTTTTGCTTTCTGATAACATTATTTTTTATTTTTTACATTTCATATTCTATTCCCCACTCCCCCATACCCCATCCAATATGTCACATTCCACACCTCTTCCCCACCCCAACTGTCTTCATGTTGATCCCCCTATCCTCCAACCCACCTGACCTCTAAACTCCCTGTGGCCTCCAGGCTTTTGAGTGTTAGGTGCATCATTTTGGTATGATCACAGACATGGAAGTTCTCTACTGTATATGAATTGAGGGACCCATATCAGCTGGTGTATGCTGTCTGTTTGATGCTCCAGTGTCTGAGAGATCTCTGCAGTCCAGATTAATTGAGACAGCTGGTCTTTCTGCAAAATCGCCTTTCCCCTCAGCTACGTTCAGCCTTCCCTAATCCAGGGGTTAGTTGCTTCTCTCCATTAGTTGGTTGGAAATAACTGTATTTAGGAGGGCAGTCATGACAGATTCTTTTTGTGAATGCTCCATAGCCTCAGTAAAATGTGAGGCCATAGGACCTCCTCTTGACCTAGATCCCACTTTGGTCCTGTAATTGGACCTTCTTTTCCTGAGGCTAATCTCCATTTCATCCTTGCATTCAGACAGGAAAAATTATGGACTGGAGATGTGACTATGGGATGGGAACCCCATCACTCACTTGATGTCCTGTCTTCCCGCTGGAGGTGGGCTCTGTACATTCCCTCTATCTATTGTAGTACATTTCATCTAGGGTCTCTGACCTCCCAAGTCTCTGGTGCATTTTAGTGGGTCCATGCACCCTCCTATTACCTAAGGTTACCTGTTTATATTTTTTATGCTGGTCCTCAGAGCTTGGTTCCCCTGTCACGCCCACACTCCACAAACTCCTTTCTAATAACATCATAAATGATACAAAATGTTAACTAGACAAAGAAAAAATTGCTTGGTTTTATTTCTGTTAAATCTTTATGAATATTATGGATTGAAAGCAATGCTCAGCAACAATATCCTTCACATTACATGCTCAGCATCAAAGGCAGCATTTCAAGGCTTCTCTCATTACCCTTACTTGAAATACCTTGTCAATAAAATTTGTAATTAAGACCTAACTAAGCTTTACTTTGGAAATCAGATATGGATCAATGTGTGAATTGTCCAGAATACCAATATGCCAATACAGAACAGAACAAATGTATTCAGAAAGGTGTCACCTTCCTAAGTTATGAAGACCCTTTGGGGATGGCACTTGCCTTAATGGCCTTCTGTTTCTCTGCATTCACAGCTGTGGTACTTTGTGTCTTTGTGAAGCATCATGACACTCCTATTGTGAAGGCCAATAACAGAATCCTCAGCTACATATTATTGATATCACTCATGTCCTGTTTTCTGTGCTCTTTTTTCTTCATTGGTCATCCTAACAGAGCCACCTGTGTCTTACAACAAATCACATTTGGAATTGTATTCACTGTGGCTGTTTCCAAAGTTCTGGCCAAAACAGTCACTGTGGTTCTTGCTTTCAAAGTCACAGACCCAGGAAGAAGATTGAGAAACTTTCTGGTATCAGGGACACCCAACTACATTATTCCCATATGTTCCCTACTCCAATGTGTTCTGTGTGCAATCTGGCTAGCAGTTTCTCCTCCCTTTGTTGATATTGATGAACACACTCTCCATGGCCACATCATCATTGTGTTCTACAAGGGCTCAGTTACTGCATTCTACTGTATCCTGGGATATTTGGCCTGCCTGGCACTTGGAAGCTTCTCTCTGGCTTTCTTGGCCAAGAATCTGCCTGACACATTCAATGAAGTCAAGTTCTTGACCTTCAGCATGCTAGTGTTCTGCAGTGTCTGGGTCAACTTCCTCCCTGTCTACCATAGCACCAAGGGCAAACACATGGTTGCTGTGGAGATCTTCTCCATCTTGGCATCCAGTGCAGGGATCCTTGGATGTATTTTTGTACCCAAGATTTATATCATTTTAATGAGACCAGAGAGAAATTCTACCCAAAAGATCAGGGAAAAATCATATTTCTGAACAAATATTTAGGAATTCTGTCAAATGTAAAGTTGGTGCATACCCACCAAATATTGGGTTATAGTGCATGTGTCTAGTTTTTGAATCACTCTCACTGGTTGCTCTAGTGATATCAGGAAGTATCATATCTACTGAACTTCCATACAGTGTCCATAAAATCTTGCACTCATTCACTTTCTTCATTTTCTCTCAGAGAACTAAACTCTCTAATTATTACAATTTTATTCTTCGTTTTGCTTTCATGGAGATTGCCCTCTGGTAACTTCCAAAAAATGTTGATAAGGCAATTGAATCCACCACTTTGCGTAGAAAAATGAGATCTAGGACAGACATGGTTACACATAGAAACAATCTACCAAATCAAATAATCAATGAGAAACAGACAGAGAGTAACTAAATAATCAGCAAAGATGAAATCTGAACATATTTTCTGATTTCCCGTAAGAGCACACACTGAAGAAAATACTGACTTTTTTCTTTTGTTCTTCAAGCTACTGGCCAATATTCTAAGGAGGAAATGTTCCTTTTCTGCTGTCAAATACAAATATATTATATCCAACAATGATCAGAAGCCCAGGGACTCTGTGGATGAATTGGGAATATGTGGAAGAAGCTGAAGAGGAGGGTGACCAGCATTCTCAACAAACCTGGAAAAGCAAGATCTCTCAGACATTGAGCCTCTAACCAGAGATCATACACTAGCTGATGTGAAGCCCCCAACAAATATGCAGCATAAGACTTCCTGGTCTAGCATCAGTGGGAGAGAAACACCTAACCCCAGAGAGACTTAATTCCCCAGGGATTGGGAAGGACTGGATGTTGGGGATGTAGTGATATCATTTTGGAAATGGGGGAGGAAATGTTAGATGAGGAAGTCAGGGGGCAGACCAGGAGGGGGATAACTACTAGATTGTAAAAAAAATTGAGTAACAATAAATAAAAAATGAAATGAAATAAGCTTGTAGATATGTCAACATGCTATTCATATTGTAATTATGGAAGGGATAGGTAAAACTACTGACATTTGCATGAACTTAATTTCTTTCAGAGATTGCCCTCTGTGTGCAGTTCTGATTAAGGTTCTGGACTCAGAAAATTCTGGAAAACAGAATGAGAGTCAGATGCTTTAATTACGCTGCATTCTAGGAAACGACTTTTCAAAAAGACCATTGAGTGTTTGTGGCTACACTAAATATTTCACATTTATCAATTCTCATTATATAATGGGAAACCAAATGGGTCTAAAGTGCATTAACAAAAACAGTCACTTCCCTCAGTCAGTCTTCATATAAATATGATCATTAGCAATGTCCCTTTAAGGAACACATTCTTCATTAACATCCATATTTTACTCATTGAAAATTCATGGAAGGTGGCATTGTTGCAAGAAAGATTTGATATTCAAACTACAGTTTAATGGAATTCTTCACGAATTTATTCTTTTTAATTTTTTTATTTTTTTATTAGATATTTTCATCATTTACATTTCAAATACTATCCCCTATAAACTCTCACCACCCTGCTCCCCAACCCACCCACTCCTGCTTCCAGACACTGGCATTCCCCTCTACTGGGGCATATAATCTTCACAAAATCAAGGGCCTCTCCTCTCAATCATGGTGGAGTAGCCCATCTTCTGCTACATATGCAGCTAAACAAATGAGCTCTGGGGATACTGGTTAGTTCATATTGTTGTTCTTCCTATAAGGTCGCAGACCCCTTCAGCTCCTTGGGTACTTTCTCTAGCTCCTGCATTTGGGGCCCTGTGTTCCATACAATAGATGACACTGAGTATCCACTTCTGGATTATCCAGGCACTGGCATAGCCTCACAAGAGACAGCTATATCAGGATCCTGTCAGAAAATGTTGCTAGCATAGGCAATAGTGTCTTATCAAAACTTATAATAACTTACTCTCTTATATGATATATATATCTTATATTTATATATAAATATGTAATATAAAAATAATATAAATATACTAATATATAATTATAATATATAATATATGAAATTATAATATATAAAAATATAAATGTATAATATAAACATATATGGACTCTACCAAAGGCATAGATGAGTTATACCATGGTGGTGCAAATTTCAGACCTGTCTAGGCTATTGGTGATGACGTCATATCTGATGTGTATAACTGAGAAGAGTTTGAATTCTTGAGATCAGTGGTGAAACGATACTTGATTCCAAATATGTCCTTTCTTTCTTCTTCTGTGGTAATTTCCCGAGTTTTCTTTGCAAGAAGACCTGTCAAGTATCATTCCCACAAAGACCTATAACCTGTTGGGTCTTAATTTCAAGGCAAAAATGTTGAACTAAAGTGTCCATTAACATATCAAACTGTGCAGTGGACTCAGCATCCCTCTGTCTCTACTGCACATAGGTCCCTGGCTGGCATGCCTCCCTCCCTGCAGCCACCCCCCCAAAAAAAAATAACTCCCCAGTCCAGGTGATCCCCTGGGCTTTACTCGTTCCAGCTCCTCTGACACCTATATAACTCAGCCACTTTTAGCTGTGCTAGTCTCTTGGCTCAGGTGGTCCCTCTTGGTTGGAGTCCCCTCTTTCTCTTTTCAGATCTCCTCTCCTCACATGGCCCAGTTTAGGGTCATGTTTACTCTGTTAGGTTTCCTGTATGGTCTGGAACTCACTGTGACAAGCTAGTCTCTAATCCCAAACATCAACTTGCCTCTGCCAGCAGTTCTGGAATTTAGGAGTGTTTCAGCAAGCCGGGCTTTTGGAGCTCAAGGAAATACTGACACATCTATAATCACAACACTCTCCCTAACTGATTGAGTGTAAGGCTCCATCTGGGGAGGTGTGTCCACTTCCTGGCGCTTGATCACACCACACAACTGAACTACATTGTCCAGAAGACATTGCACCGAGAATAGCCAATTAAAATAGGCGCATTAGTGACAACAAAAGGACTCTGGGCGGGACTTTCGACTTTGCATGCAGGAGGTTCTTTGAAACTTTTTTTTTTTTATTCAGCTTCACAGAAAACTGGTTTTATCAGTATTGGTCATGGCAGAAAAACGCTAGAGTTGAGGCATTTTTCCTCCGTCACGGAGACGGAGCTGAGGTTTTCGAAAGCCCGTGTGATCTAATCCAAGCTTCGAGGAGGGATGTCCACGTCCCATGGCCGCCTGGCCAGTGGAGCCCAATGGTGATTGTGGAGACTGCAGGTAGAACCCTGCCCCAGGTGAGTGCCTTGTGATCTCCCACCTACCTGAGTTCTAGAGCGCTGAGATCAGGGTCAGGAGCCAACAGGGTAGACTCCATGTCCCCGACTGTAGGGCACTGGTGGACAAAATTATGGTAGTTTTGGTAATGTTTTTGTTTGTTTTTTGTTGTTTTGTTTGTTTGTTTGTTTGTTTGTTTTTGTTTTGTTTTGTTTTTGACATCTGTGTGCTAGATTGCTAAGGCTTGTGGGCAGGCCTGGGCTTGGAGGGAGAGCCCTGGGATGACCTCTACTGGCATTAGATGAGGGAAAGGGCTCAGTGCACCTAAGGACCTGACTTTTGTATACAGAGACTCTGGTGGCCAAAAAGATTAGAACAGGTGAGAGATTCGATCTAGTCAGTTTTCCAAGGGTGGTGTGGGGGTAATTTGGGTGTAGGCAGAGACCTGTGAATCCTTTGATAAATCCTGTGCACTTATGTTTCATTTCGAATGCAAGCTGTAGCAGGGGTGGGGGAGTTGTAGGGTGGGTGCTGGTGGTGTTCAGATCTTTGATGGAGTTATTTTATTCTCTCAGTATGCCCCTCTCCCCCACCTCCTTTCCTCCTCCATCGCCCCCAGGAGCTCTGGTGGGCTCCTGCTCTCCCTCCCTCCCTCTCCCCTTTCCACTCTGTCCTCTTCCCTCTTCCTTCACCCCTCTGCCTATTCATTTGCCCCTCTCCCTCCCCCTCCACTGCCCCTCCCCCTCCCCCTCTCCCTCTCTCTTTCCCCTCATCCCTCCCTCTCCCTCAGACTGGGCCTCTCTATGTAGTCATGGCTGTCCTGTCTCTCTATGTACCAGGGTGTCTTCAAACTCAGAGAGATTCTTCTATCTCTTAACTCACAAGTGATGAGATTAAAGAACCCTTTGTTATATTTTACTTTATTTATTCACATTTAATCTTGCCTCAAAATCACTGTTTACACCAGACTGGCCTCAAATTCACAGAGATTTGCCTTCTTGTGGGTTAGGGTCTACTTTGAGTAAGGGCTGCCAACTGAACGCTGGTTCATGGTGGAAGTGCCCTAATCGGAGCCAACCTCTTCTACATTTCCAAAGAGTTTTAAAAACTCAGCCATCAGGATGTGCTGCTGTGCTAAGCATAGCTGTGAGGGAAAAATTAAATTAAAAATGAATTTTATTTTTTTAAATAATATTACTAAGTTATATTAGTAATTGTCTTAGTTAGGGTTTTACTGCTGTGAATAGACACCATGACCAAGGCAAGTCTCATAAAATAACAACATTTAATTGGGGCTAGCTCACTGGTTAGATCTGGTAATCTCTGGAGTCAGTTATTATAGTTGTCTCTGGTTAGAGCTTGATCCTTTCATGATTCTGTTAGCCTTTATCAGCAGACCCTCGAGACTAGCTCACTCCTGATTTTCCGTGGTTAGAGCCCTCTCTGCAGGCAAGCTCTCCTCTTGCACAGAAGGTGCACAGATATCTGTTGTTCAGGTTTGCTTCCAGGCACAAGATGAAGGCCTGAAACAGGGCCTGTCCCAGAAACTGTTAGCTTCTGTAGTCCATACTCTCACAAGTGCAGACTATTCTTGGTGGGATCCGGGAAGGAGGATGGCTCCCATGGATGCTAAGGCAAAACCCTCCTCAGCGGGGTGAATACCTCTCCTCTGGCATGGCAGGTGCCCGGATGTCTGGAGCATGAAAGAGGGTGGACCACAAAAGCTCTGTGGCTCCTGCCTGACCCAGAAGCTGTTAGCTTCTGTAGTCTACACTCTCACCTCTGCAGACTTGTCTTGGCAGGATCCAGGAACCAAGATGTCCCTGGCAGATGTTCTGTCACTGTCTTCCTGGGCTGGGCCAAGGCCTCTCCTCTAGCAGAGAAGGTACCTGGATGTCTCATTAAAGTCCTTGTTGATGTCCTCTACCATAATCATGAGATATGCTTTTAAATCCAGGTCTAGTTTTTGGGTGTGTTGCAGTGCCCAGGACTGGGCGAAGTGGGAGTACTGAGTTCTGATTATGGTGAGTGGTCTTGGTTTCTGTTAGTAAGATTCTTATGTCTGCCTTTCGCCATCTAATAATCTCGGGAGTTTGTTGTTATAGTTGTCTCTGGTTTAAAGATTGTTTCTCTCGTGATTCTGTTAGCCTCTATCAGAAGACCTGGGAGACTAGGTCTCTCCTCTGAGTTTCAGTGGTCAGAGCCCTCTCTGCAGGCAAGCTCTCCTCTTACAGGGAAGGTGCACAGATATCTGGAGTTCGGACCTCCCTCCTGCCAGAAGATGAAGGCCTGAAACAGGGCCTGTCCCAGAAGCTGTAAGCTTCTGTAGTCCACACTCTCACCTGCACAGACTAGTTTCAGGGATCCGGGAACCAAGATAGTGCCTCCAGGTACTCCTGGAAAGCCCTTCTGGGTGGGGCAGGCACCTCTCCTCTGGCAGGGAAGGAGCTTAGATGTCTGAAGCCCAAAATGGGGTCTGCCTCAGAAGCTATCCTCTAGGGACCTTGGGGATGTCTACCGACCCGCACCTAGGTGACCCATTGCTGGCACTGACTGGAAGGGATTTGTGACCCTGGTCAGGCCGGCTTTTCTGCTTCCCTAATGCTGTCTCAGGTCTCACACGATTGGATTGGAGAGGAAGTTGTGTTACACTCACAGATGGTCCTAAGATGGTATGGAGAGTCCTCTAGGGACCTTGGGGGTGTCTGCCGACTCTGCACCCAAGGTGACCTAGAGCTTGAAGTCATTGTTTTTAATAGCTCTACTGTGTAAATGGAGTGAAATGACACCATAATCAAGGCACCTTTTATAAAGGACAGTGTTTAATTGGAGCTGGCTTACTGCTTCCAAGATTTAGTCCATTGTGATCATGGTGGAAGCGTGGCAACATTCTGGCAGACTTGGTACTCTAGAAATCAAGAGTTTCCAGCAGTCTTAAGGTAGAAAGAAGGAGACTGTCTTCTGCAGGTAGCCAGGATGATGTTGTCTTCTACACTAATCAGAGCTGACATGTAGAAGGCTTCAAAGTTCACCTATGCAGTGACATGCTTCATCCAACAAGGTCTCCAATAAGGACACAACTCCAAATAGCACCACTCCCTATTGCTAAGAATTCAAACCATCTCACTATGTTTATCCTGATTTTATTATCCATCACAGTGTTGTGTTAGATATTATCCCTGTATTATTACTATTTAGTAGTAGTAGTAGTAGTAGTAGTAGTAATAGTAGTAGTAATTGCCTTATTTTATTTGTTTACTTTACATCCCAATTGCAGCCTCTCCTCCCTTTCCTCCTTTCAGTCCTCTCATTACATCCCCTCCACTATCCACTCCACTTCACTTACCTTTCTCCTCAGTAAAGGGGAGGCCTCTCATTGATATCAGTCCACTTTGGCATATCAAGTTGCAGTAAAACTAGGTAAAGTTTCTCCTACTGAGGCTGGACAAGCCAGCCCAATTATGGGAAAGAATTCCAAGAACAGGAAGCAGAGTCAAAGACAGTTTCTACTCCAGGTGGTAGGGTTCCCACATGAAGATTCTGCTGCATATCTGAATGTTTCAGTTTAAATAATTGGTGGGTTTTATTTGGTATTTATTATGGGTTGACAAAAAATAGCTTTGTACATAAAGCACCTATGAAACAGATAGATATACTTCCCAAGCGTGTAATCAAGTGGTTCTTTAAACCTTTCTAAAATTTTAAGCTTCATATAGTGGTGATCCCAACAAAAATATTCAGTTTTTACTTCACAACTATGATTTTGCTGCTGTTATGAATCATTTTGTAAATAACTGATATGCAACCCCAAAGGGGTTACAGCCCACAGATTGAGAGGCACTTTATTCCAACACTTTGGAGGCAGGGGCAGACAGATACACTAAGATACAAACAAGCCTGGACTACATATTGTATTCCAGGCCATCCTGGGCTTTACAGTACACATTTCTCAAATAACAAGATACAGAAACTTTTTTTATTCCCTCAGCATTAGCAACAGAGAATTGAATAACAAGTAGTTCTGCTGAATGCACATTTGAAGATAATACACAGTACATGATATCACTTCTTTTATAAGCTATATATGATTTCATATTCTAATTCCTTTCAGATTACTGTGATAAAATCCAATGAATTATTTGATTTATCAAAGAAAGCCTTTAATTTGGTTTACAGTGTCAGTGGGTTAGAGTGCATGCAGAACAGATGGAACAGCTGAGAGCTCTCCTTTTGGACCACAAATACAATTGAAAAAAACTGGCAATTTTAGGTATAAGTATGTAATAACTCAAATCTTAGTGCAGTGGCAGATCATTTCCAACAACATCAGTTCTCTTCTACCTTACCAAACATATCTCCAATCTGTGGACCAAGAATACAAACATACCAGGTTAGGGAGTCACTTTCATTCAAACCACCATATACATTAATCTAATTTTCCTAAATCATGAGGAAACTAGAAATTTCCAAGATACTAGGTTGAGCCATTGATGCCAACATATAAATATTGAGGACCTCGAGGGAGTAATACTATACACCACATCTTAAGATTTAAAGGTTTTGAAGCATCTGCAGGAGATATCTTGGATCCCGGACTCCATCAAGACTACTCTGCACATGTGAGAGTGTGGACTACAGAAGCTAACAGCTTCTGGGACAGGTCCTGTTTCAGGGCTTCATCTTCTGCCAGGAGGCAAGTCTGAACACAACTTGTCTGTGCACCTTCAGTGAAAGAAGAGAGCCTGCCTGCAGAGAGCGCTGTGACCACTGAAACTCAGGAGAGAGCTAGTTTCCCAGCCAATAGGAAATAACAGAATAACAAGAGGAACAATCTCTCACCAGAAACAACTATAACAACTGACTCCAGAGTTTACCAGATGGCGAAAGGCAGACATAAGAATCTTACTAACAAAATCCAAGACCGCTCACCATCATCAGAACCCAGTACTCCCACCTCAGCTAGTCCAGGGCACCCCAACACACCCGAAAACAAAGACCCGGATTTAATGGCATATCTCATGATGATGGTAGAAGATATCAAGAAGGTCTTTAATAACTCACTTAAAGAAATACAGCAGAACACAGCTAAAGAGTTACAAGTCCTGATAGAAAAACAGGAAAACACATCCAAACAGATGATGGAAATGAACAAAACCATACTAGGCCTAAAAAGGGACGTAGACACAATAAGGAAACCCCAAAGTAAGGCAACACTGGAGATAGGAACTCTAGGAAAGAAATCTGGAAACATAGATGCGAGCATCAGCAACATAGTACAAGAGATGGAAGAGAGAATCTCAGGTGCCAAAGAGTCCATAGAGAACATCGGCACAACAATCAAAGAAAATACAAAATTCCAAAAGATCCTAACTCAAAACATCCAGGAAATCCAGGACACAATAAGAAGACCAATCCTACAGATAATTGGAGTAGATGAGAATGAAGATTTTCAACTTAAAGGGCCAACAAATATCTTCAACAAAGTTATAGAAGAAAACTTCCTAAACCTAAAGAAAGAGATGCCCATGAACATACAAGAAGCCTACATGACTCCAAATAGACTGGACCAGAAAAGAAATTCCTCCCGACACATAATAATCAGAATAACAAATGCACTAAATAAAAAGAGAATATTAAAAGCAGTCAGGGAAAAAGGTCAAGTAAGATATAAAGGCAGGCCTATCAGAATTACACCAGATATTTCACCAGTGACTATGAAAGACAGAAGATCCTGGACAGATGTTATACAGACACTAAGAAAACACAAATGCCAGCCCAGGCTACTATGCCCAGCCAAACTTTCAATTACCATACAAGGAGAAACCAAAGTATTCAAAGACCAAACCAAATTCACTTTGCACAAACCCAGCCCTTCAAAGGATAATAACAGGAAAAAAAATACAAGGACGGAAACCATGCCTTAGAAAAAACAAGAAAGCAATCCTTCAACTAACCTAAAAGAAGACAGCCACAAGAACAGAATGCCAACTTTAACAAAAAAAAAAAATAGTAGGAAGCAAAAATTACTTTTCCTTAATATCTCTTAATATCAATGGACTCAATTCCCCAATAAAAAAACATAGACTAACAGACTGGCTACACAAACAGGACCCAACATTTTTCTGCTTACATGAAACCCATCTCAGGGAAAATACAGACACTACCTCAGAATAAAAGGCTGAAAAACAATTTCCCTAGCAAATGGTCTGAAGAAACAAGCGGGAGTAGCCATTCTAATGTCCAATAAAATCGACTTCCAACCCAAAGTCCTCAAAAAAAGACAAGGAGGGACACTGCATGCTCATCAAAGGTAAAATCTTCCAAGAGGAACTCTCAATTCTGAATATCTATGCTCCAAATACAAGGGCAGCCACATTCATTAAAGAAATTTTAGTAAAGCTCAAAGCACACATTGCACTTCACACAATAATAGTGGGAGACTTCAACACACCGATTTCATCAATGGACAGATCATGAAAACAGAAACTAAACAGGAATGCAGTGAAACTAAAATAAGTTATGAAACAAATGGATCTACCACATATCTACAGAACATTTTATCCTTAAAAAAAAAGATATACCTTCTTCTCAGCACCTCATGAGACCTTCTCCAAAAATGACCACATAATTGGTCACAAAACAATCCTCAACAGATACAAAAATATTGAAATTGTCCCATGCATCCTATCAAATCACCATGAATTAAGGCTGATTTTCAATAACAAGATAAATAATAGAAAGCCAACATTAAAGTTGAAACTGAACAAAACTCTTCTCAATGATACCTTGGTCAAGGAAGGAGTAAAGAAAGAAATTAAGTACATTTTAGAGTTTACTGAAAATGAATCCACAACATACCCAAACTTATGGGACACAATTCAAGCATTTCTAAAAGAAAAAGTCATAGCTCTGAGTGCTTCCAAAAAGAAACTAGAGAGAGGACACACTAGCAGCTTGAAAACACACCTAAAAGCTCTAGAACCAAAGGAAGCAAATTCACCCAAGAGGAGTAGAAGGCAGGAAATGATCACACTCAGGGGTGAAATCAACCAAATGGAAACAAGAACTATTGAAAGAATCAACCAAAGAAGGAGCTGGTTCTTTGAGAAAATCAACAAGATAGATAAAACCTTAGCCAGACTCACTAGAGGGCACAGGGACAGCATCCTAATTTAAAAAATCAGAAACAAAAAAGGGAGAGATAACAACAGAACCTAAAGAAATCTAAAACACCATCAGATCCTTCTACAAAAGGCTATACTCAACAAAACTGGAGAACCTGGATGAAATGGACAAGTTTCTAGATAGATACCAGGTACCAAAGTTAAATCAAGATCAGTTTAATGATATAAACAGTCCTATATCTCCTAAAGAAATAGAAGCAGTCATTAATAGACTCCCAACCAAAAAAAAAAAAAAAAAAGCCCAGGACCAGATGGGTTTAGTGAAGAGTTCTATCAGACCTTCAAAGAAGATCTAAACCCAGTTTTTCACAAACTATTCCACAAAATAGAATCAGGAGGTATTCTACCCAACTCATTCTATGAAGCCACAATTACTCTGATACCTAAACCACAGAAAGACCCAACAAATATACAGAACTTCAGACCAATTTCTCTTATGAATATCAATGCAAAAATCTTCAATAAAGTTCTCGCTATCAGAATCCAAGAACACATCAAAATAATCATCCATCCTGACCAAGTAGATTTCATCCCAGGGATGCAGGGATGGTTCAATATATGGAAATCCACCAATGTAATCCGGTATATAACCAAACTCAAAGACAAAAACCACATGATCATCTCGTTAAATGCTGAGAAAGCACTTGACAAAATCCAACACCCATTCATGATAAAATTCTTGGAAAGATCAGGAATTCAAGGCCCGTACATAAACATGATAAAAGCAATCTACAGCAAACCAGTAGCCAACATCAAAGTAAATGGTGAAAATCTGGAAGCAATCCCACTAAAATCAGAGACTAGGCAAGGCTGCCCACTTTCTCCCTAGCTTTTCAACATTGTACTTGAAATCCTAGCCAGAGCAATTCGACAAGGTAAGTAGATCAAGGGAATACAAATTGGAAAGGAAGAAGTCAAAATATCACTTTTTGCACATGATATGATAGTATATATATATATGTGATCCTAAAAATGCCACTAGAGAACTCCTAAGCTTGATAAAGAGCTTCAATGAAGTAGCTGGATATAAAATTCACTCAAACAAGTCAATGTCCTTTGTCTACACAAAAGATGAACAGGCTGAGAAAGAAATTAGGGAAACCACACCCTTCTCAATAGTCACAAATAATATAAAATACATTGGTCACCTTCCTTGCAAGAGGAGAGCTTGCCTGCAGGGAGTACTCTGACCACTGAAACTAAGGAGAGATCTAGTCTCCCACGTCTGCTGATAGAGGCTAACATAATCACCTGAGGAACAAGCTCTAACCAGAGACAACAATTAAAACTAGCTCCAAGATTACCAGAAGGTGAAAGGCAAACGTAAGAATCCTACTAACAGAAATCAAACTGCTCAACATCATCAGAATGCAGCACTCCCACCCCACCTGGTCCCGGGCAACCCAACACAATCTAAAAGCTAGACTCGGATTTAAAAGCATATCTCATGATGATGGTAGAGGACATCAAGAAGGACTTTAATAACTCACTTAAAGAAATGCAGGAGAACACAGTTAAACAGGTAGAAGTCCTTAAAGATGAAACACAAAAATCCCTTAAAGAATTACAGGAAAACACGACCAAACAGGTGATGGAATTGAATAAAACCATCCAAGACCTAAAAAGGGAAGTAGACACAATAAAGAACACCCAAAGTGAGGCAACAATGGAGATGGAAACCCTAGGAAAGAAATCTGGAAACATAGATGCAAGCATCAGCAACAGAATTCAAGAGATGGAAGAGAGAATCTCAGGTACAGAAAATTCCATAGAGAACATCAGCACAAAAATCAAAGAAAATAAAAAACGCAAATGGATCCTAACTCAAAACATCCAGGATATACAGAACACAATGAGAAGACCAAACCTACAGATAATAGGGGTTGATGAGAATGAAGATTTTCAAATTAAAGGGCCAGCAAATATCTTCAACAAAATTATAGAAGAAAACATCCCAAACCTAAAGAATGACATGCCCATGTACATACAAGAAGCCTACATAACTCCAAATAGACTGGACCAGAAATGAAATAACTCCCGACACATTATAATCAGAACAACAAATGCACTAAATAAAGAGAGAATATTAAAAGCAGTAAGGGAAAATGGTCAAGTAACATAAAAGGCAAGCCTATCAGAATTACACAAGATTTTTCACCATAGACTATGAAAGCCAGAAGATCCTAGACAGATGTTATACACACACTAAGAGAACACAAATGCCAACCCAGGCTACTATACCTGGCCAAACTCTTAATTACCATAGATGGAGAAACCAAAGTATTCCACGACAAAACCAAATTTACCCATTATCTTTCCATGAATCCAGCCCTTCAAAGAATAATAACAGAAAAAAACAATACAAGGATGGAAATCAAGCCCTAGAAAAAGCAAGAAAGTAATCCCTCAACAAACCAAAAAGAAGACAGCCACAAGAACAGAATGCCAACTCTAACAACAAAAATAAAAGGAAGCAACAATTACTTTTCCTTAATATCTCTTAATGTCAATGGACTCAATTCCCCAATAAAAAGACATAGACTAACAGATTGGCTACACAAATAGGATCCAGCATTCTGCTACTTACAGGAAATCCATCTCAGGGAAAAAGACAGACACTACCTCAGAGTGAAAGGCTGGAAAACAATTTTCCATGCAAATGGTCTCAAGAAACAAGCTGGAATAGCATTCTAATATTGAATAAAATCGACTTCCAACACAAACTTATCAAAAAAGACAAGGAGGGACACTCATACTCATCAAAGGTAAAATCCTCCAAGAGGAACTCTCAATTCTGAATATCTATGCTCCAAATACAAGGGCAGCCACATTCATTAAAGACACTTTAGTAAAGCTCAAAGCACACATTGCACCTCACACAATAATAGTGGGAGACTTCAACACACCACTTTCATCAATGGACAGATCGTGGAAATAGAAACTAAACAGGGATACAGTGAAACTAACAAAAGTAATGAAACAAATGGACTTAACAGTTATCTACAGAACATTTTATCCTAAAACAAAAGGATATACCTTCTTCTCAGCACCTCACGGGACCTTTTCCAAAATTGACCATATAATTGGTCACAAAACAGGCCTCAACAGATACAAAAATATTCAAATTGTCCCGTGCATCCTGTCAGACCACCATGGATTAACGCTGATCTTCAATAACAACATAAATAATGGAACTCCAACATTCACGTGGAAACTGAACAACACTCTTCTCAATGATACCTTGGTCAAGGAAGGAATAAAGAAAGAAATTAAAGACTTTTTAGAGTTTAATAAATAAGAAGCCACAACATACACAAACCTATGGGACAAAATGAAAGCATTTCTAAGAGGGAAACTCATAGCTCTGAGTGCCTCCAATAAGAAACTGGAGAGAGCACACACTAGCAGCTTGATAACACATCTAAAAGCTCTAGAAAAAAAAGGAAGAATATTCACCCAAAAGGAGTAGACGGAAGGAAATAATCAAACTCAGGGGTTAAATCATCAAAGTGGAAACAAGAAGAACTATTCAAAGAATTAACCAAACGAGGAGTTGGTTCTTTGAGAAAATCAACAAGAGAGATAAACCCTTAGCTAGACTCACTAGAGGGCACAGGGACAACATCCTAATTAACAAAATCAGAAATGAAAAGGGAGACATAATAGATTCTGAAGAAATCCAAAAGACCATGAGATCCTTCTACAAAAGGCTATACTCAACAAAATTGGAAAACGTGGACGAAATGGACAAATTTCTAGACAGATACCAGGTAGCAAAGTTAAATCAGGATCAAGTTAACGATCTAAACAGTCCTATATCCCCTAAAGAAATAGAAGCAGCTATTAATAGTCTCGCAGCCAAAAAAAAAAAAAAAAAAAAAAAAAAAAAAAAAAAAAAAAGCCCAGGACCAGATGGGTTTAGTGCAGAGTTCTACCAGACCTTCAAAGAAGATCTAATTCCAGTTCTGCACAAACTATTCCACAAAATAGAAGTAGAAGGATCTCTACCCAACTCATTCTATGAAGACACAATTACTCTGATTCCTAAACCACAGAAAGATCAAACAAAATAGAGAACTTCAGACCAATTTCCCTTATGAATATCAACGCAAAATACTCAATAAAATTCTCACTAAATGAGTCCAAGAACACATTAAAGCAATCATCCATCCGGACCAAGTAGGTTTTATTCCAGGGATGGAGGAACGGTTTAATATACAGAAATCCATCAACGTAATCCATTGTATAAGCAAACTCAAAGGCAAAAACCACATGATAATCTTGTTAGATGCTGAAAAAGTATTCGAAAAGATCCAACACCCATGCATGATAAAAGTCTTGGAAAGATCAGGAATACAAGGCCCATACCTAAACATGATAAAAGCAATCTACAGCAAACCAGTAGCCCACATCAAAGTAAATGGTGAGAAGCTGAAAGCAATCCCACTAAAATCAGGGACTAGACAAGGGTGACCAGTGTTTCCCTACCTCTTCAACATAGTACTTGAACTCCTATCCAGAGCAATTTGAAAACAAAAGGAGATCAAGGAGATACAAATTGGAAAAGATGAAGTCAAAATATCACTTTTGCAGATGATATGATAGTATATATAAGTTGCCCTAAAAATTCCACCAAGAGAACTCCTAAACCTGATGAACAGCTTCGGTGAAGTAGCTGGATATAAAATTAACTCATACAAGTCAATGGTCTTTCTCTACACAAAGAATAAAGAGGCTGAGAAAGAAATTAGGGCAACAACTCCCTTCTAAATAGTCACAAATAATAAAAAAAAATATCTTGGCGTGTATTTAACTATGAAAGTGAATAATCTGTATGATAAGAACTTCAAGTCTCTGAAGAAAGAAATTAAAGAATCTCTGAGAAGATGGAAAGATCTCCAATGCTCATGGATTGGCAGGATCAACATTGTAAAAATGGCTTTCTTGCCAAAAGCAATCTACAGATTCAATGCAATCCCCATTAAAATTCCATCTCAATTCTTCAACGAATTAAAAAGAGCAATCTGCAAATTCATCTGAAATAACAAAAAACCTACGATAGCAAAAACTCTTCACAAGGATAAAAGAACCTCTGGTGGAATCAGCATGCCTAACCTAAAGCTTTACTACAGAGCAATTGTGATAAAAATGCATGGTACTGGTATAGTGACAGACAAGTAGAAAAATGGAATAGAATTGAAGACCCAAAAATGAACCCACACACCTATGGTCACTTGATCTTCGACAAGGGAGCTAAAACCATCGAGTGGAAGAAAGACAGCTTTTCAACAAATAGTGCTGGCACAACTGGTTGTTAACATTTAGAAGAATGCGAATCTATCCATTCCTATCTCCTTGTACTAAGGTCTAATCTAAGTGGATCAAGGAACTTCACATAAAACCAGAGACACTGAAACTTATAGAGGATTAAGTGGGGAAAAGCCTCGAAGATAAGGGCACAGAGGAAAAATTCCTGAATAGAACAGCAATGGCTTGTGCTATATGATCGAGAATTGAGAAATGGGACCTCATGAAACTACAAACTTCTACAAGGCAAAAGACACCGTCAATAAGACAAAAAGGCTACCAACAGATTGGGAAAGGAACTTTACCTGTCCTAAATCAGTTAGGGGACTATTATCCAATATATATATAAAGAAATCAAGAGGGTGGACTCCAGAAAATCAAATAACCGCATTAAAAATGGGGCTCAGATCTAAACAAAGAATTCTCACCAGAGAAATAGCAAATGGCTGAGAAACACCTGAAAAAAAGTTCAACATCCTTAATCATCAGAGAAATGGAAATCAAAACAACCCTGAAATTCCATTTCACACCAGTCAGAATGGCTAAGATCAAAAATTCAGGTGATAGCAGATGCTGGTGAGGATGTGGAGAAAGAGGAATACTCCTCCATCGTTGGTGGGATTGCAAGTTTGAACAACCACTCTGGAAATCAGTCTGGCGGTTCCTCAGAAAATTGGACATAGTACTACCGGAGGATCCCGCAATACCTCTCCTGGGCATAAATCCAGAAGATGTCCCAACTGGTAAAAGGACACATGCTCCACTATGTTCATAGCAGCCTTATTGAAAATAGCCAGAAGCTGGAAAGAACCCAGGTGCCCCTCAACAGAGGAATAGATACAAAAAATGTGGTACATTTACACAATGGAGTACTACTCAGGTATTAAAAAGAATGAATTTATGAAATATTTAGGCAAATGGTTGGACCTCACATCATCCTGAGTGAGGTAACACAATCACAAAATAACTCAAATGATATGTATTCACTGATAAGAGGATATTAGCCCAGAAACTTAGTATACCAAGATATAAGATACAATTTGCAAAACACTTGAAACTGAAGAAGAATGAAGACCAAAGTGTGGACACATTGCCCCGTCTTAGAATTGGAAAAAATCACCCATAGAAGGAGTTACAGAGACAAAGTTTGGGCTGAGACAAAAGGATGGACCATCTAGAGACTGCCATATCCAGGGATCCATCACATAGTTAGCCTCCAAACGACGACACCATTGCATACACTATCAAGCGTTTGCTGAAAGGATTGTAATATAGCTGTCTCTTTTGAGACTATGCCGAGGCCTAACAAACACAAAAGTGGATGCTCACAGTCAGCTATTGGATGGATCACAGTGCCCCCAATGGAGGAGCTAGAGAAAATATCCAAGGAGCTAAAGAGATCTGCAACCCTGTAGTTGCAACAACATTATGAACTAACCAGTACCCCGGAGGTCTTGACTCTAGCTGCATATGTATCAAAAGATGGCCTAGTTGGCCATCACTGGAAAGAGAGGCCTATTGGACACGCAAACTTTTTATGCCCCAGTACAGGGGAATGCCAGGGCCAAAAAAAATGGGAATGGGTGTGTAGGGAAGTCGGGGGGAGTGTATGGGGGACTTTTGGGATAGCGTTGGAAATTTAATTGAGGAAAATACTTAATAAAAATAAAATAAAATAAAATATAATAAAATACATTGGTGTAACTCTAACTAAGGAAGTGAAAGATCTGTATGATAAGAACTTCAAGTCTCTGAAGACAGAAATTAAAGAAGATGTCAGAAGATGGAATGATCTCCCATGCTCATGGATGGGCAGGATCAATATAATAAAAATAGCTATCTTGCCAAAAGCAATCTTCTGATTCAATGCAATCCCCATCAAAATTCCAACTCAATTATTCAAAGAATTAGAAACGGTAATCTGCAAATTCATCTGGAATAACAAAAAACCTAGGATTGCAAAAACTCTTCTCAAGGATAAAAGAACCTCTGGTGGAATCACCATGCCTGACCTAAAGCTTTACTACAGAGCAATTGTGATAAATATTGTATGGTACTGGTATAGCAATAGAAAAGTAGACCCATGAAATAGAACTGAAGACTCAGAAATGAACCCACACACCTATGGTCACTTTGTCTTTGACAAAGGAGCAAAAACCATCCATTGAAAAAAGGACAGCCTTTTCAACAAATGGTGCTGGCACAACTGGCGGTTATCATGTAGAAGCATGTGAATTGATCCATTCCTATCTCCTTTTACTAAGGTCAAATCTAAGTGGATTAAGGAACTCCAAATAAAACCATAGACCCTGAAATTTATAGAGGAGAAAGTAGTGAAAAGCCTCCAAGATATGGGTACAGGGGAAAAATTCCTGAATAGCAGAACAATGACTCATTCTGTAAGATCTAGAATTGACAAATGGGACCTCATAAAATTGCAAAGCTTCTGCAAGGCAAAAGACACCATTAATAAGACAAAAAGGCTACCAACAGAATGGGAAAGTATCTTTACCTTTCTTAAATCAGATAGGGGACTAATATCCAATATACACAAAGAACTCAAGAAGGTGGACTCCAGAAAATCAAATAACCCCATTTAAAAATGGGGCTCAGAGCTAAACAAAGAATTCTCACCTGAAGAATACAAAATGGCAGAGAAGCACCTGAAAAAATATTCAACATCCTTAATCATCAGGGAAATGCAAAGCGAAACAAACCTGAGGTTCAATCTCACACCAGTCAGAATGGCTAATATCAAAAATTCAGTTGACAGCAGATGCTGGCGAGGATGTAGAGAAAGAGGAAAACTCCTCCATTGTTGGTGGGATTGCAAGCTTGTGCAACCACTCTGGAAATCAGTCTGGTGGTTCCTTAGAAAATTGGACATAGTACTACCAGAGGATCCAGCAATACCTCTCCTGGGCATATATCCAGAAGATGTCCCAACCAGTAAGAAGGACACATGCTCCACTATGTTCATAGCAGCCTTATTTATAATAGCCAGAAGCTGGAAAGAACCCAGATGCCCCTCAACAGATGAATGGATACAGAAAATGTGGTACATTTAAACAATGGAGTACTACTCAGCTATTAAAAAGAATGAATTTATGAAATTCCCAGGCAAATGGATGGACCTGGAGGGCATCATCCTGAGTGTGGTAACACAATCACAAAGGAACTCATACAATATGTACTCACTGATAAGTGGCTATTAGCCCAACACTTAGGATACCCAAGATATAAGATACAATTTGCTAAACGCATGAAACGCAAGAAGAGTGAAGACCAAAGTGTGGACACTGAGCCCCTTCTTAAAATTGGGAACAAAACACCCATGGAAGGAGTTACAGAGACAAAGTTTGGAGCTGTGACAAAAGGATGGACCATCTAGAGACTGCCATTTCCAGGGAACCATCCCATAATCAGCCTCCAAACAAAGACACCATTGTATACACCAGCAAGGTTTTGCTGGAAGGACCCAGATAAAGCAGTCTCTTGTGAGAATATGGCGGGGCCTAACATACACAGAAGTGTATGCTCACAGTCAGCTATTGGATGAATCACAGAGCCCCCAATGGAGGAGCTAGAGAAAGTACCTATGGAACTGGGGTGATTTGCTACCCTATAGGTGGAACAACAATATGTAACCGAGTACCCCCCAGAGATCGTATCTCTAGCTGTGTATGTATCAGAAGATGGCCTAGTAAGCCATCAGTGGAAATAGAGGCCTATTGGACTTGCAAACTTCATCTGCCTCAGTACAGGCGAACACCAGTGTCAAGAAGTGGGATTGGGTGGGGGAGCAGATGGGGGATTTAGGATAGCTTTGGAAATGTAAACAAAATAAATACCTAATTAAAATAAAAGAAGCACCTAAAGAAATGTTCAACATCCTCAGTCATCAAGGAAATGCAAATCAAAATGATCTTGTGATTCTACCTCATAAGAGACAGAATGGCTAAGGTCAAAAATTCAGGTGACAGCAGGCACTGGTGAGCATGTGCCGAATGAGGAACACTTCTCCAATTCTCTAAGATTGTAAGCAGGTACAACCACTCTGGAAATCATTCTAATGGTTCCTCAGAGAACTGGAAATAGTCCTACTTGAGGACCCTGCCATAGCACTCCTGGGCATATAACCAAAAGATGCTCCTACATATAACAAGGACACATCCTATACATATAACAAGGACACATCCTCCACTATGTTCATAGCAGCCTTATTTATAATAGCCAGAAGCTGGAAACAAACAAGATGTCCCTCAAAAGAGGGATAGCTACAGAAAATGTGGTACATTTACATAGTGAGGTACTACAGAACTTCTAAAAACAATGACTTCATGAAATTCACAGGCAAATGGATGGAACTAGAAAATGTCATCCTGAATGAGGTAACACAGTCACAAAAGAACACACACAGTATATACTCACTGATAAGTGGATATTAGGTAAAAAGATTGGAATACCCATGATACCACTTACAGACCATGTAAAGCTCAAGAAGTAGGAAGACCAAGTGTGGATTCTTTAGTCCTATTTAGTAGTGGGAGCAAAATAATCACAGGAGGTACAAAGTGAAAAGGGTTTGGGAGAAAGAGACAAGGGGAGAAGAAAAAAAGGGGCAGGATCAAGTGTGAGGGGAGATGGGGGAGATATATGAAGGGTCAATGAATTAAAGAGAGTTGTGTAGCAATGGGAGATGGGAAACTGGGGGTAGCCAACAGAAAGTCCCTGATGATAGAGAAGCAAAAGGCTCTCAAGACAAAACTGTGATGACATTAGCTGAAATGCCCAACCAAGGGGAGAGATCAGTAGAGACCAAATCCAGAGGTTAGGAATGACCACCAGTTGAGGGTTGGATCCACCCCCACCCCTTCTCAAAATTTAGCCCAGAATTTCTTCTGACTAAAGGAAATGGAGGGAAAAAGAGTAGAGCAGAAACTGAAGGGAAGGCCATCCAGAAACTGTCTGACCTTGGGATCCATTCCATATGCAGTCAACAATCCCAGTCACTATTGCTGATGTCAAGAAGTGCTTGCTCACAGGAAACTGTTATGGATGTCTCCTGAAAGACACAATAAGATCCTGACAGATACAGTTGCAAATGTTTGCAGACAACCATTGGATGAGTACAGGAACCCCAGTGGGTGAGTTAAAGAAATACCAAAGAAGCTGAAGGGGTTTGCAACTCCATAGGAAGAGCAATGATATCAACCAACTAGACACCCCAGAACTCCCAGGAACTAAAACACCAACCAAAGAATACACATGGAGAGACCCATGGCTCCAGCTGCATATATAACGGGGGGGGGGGCTTATCCGGCATCAATGGGAGAGGAGGAACTAAGTTCCATGAAGGCTTGGTGCCATTGCTTAAGAAAAACAGAGCAGTAAGGTGGGAGTGGGTGCATCGGTGGGCATACACCCTCATAAAATCAGAAGGGAGGGAATTGTGCTGTGGGTGTTTGAATGGGAAAGTTGGAATGAGGATAACATTTGAAATGCAAAGAAATAAAATAAGCAATAATTATTAATAAAGCATGCATATACATAGAAATAAAATAAATGAATAGATCTAAAAGTAAAAAACTGAAGAAAGTGGGAAATTATTTGCCTAAAAGGGCATAAAGGAATTGGGAAGGCATAAAGGAATAAAGGAAATACAAAGACTATGGTCAGAAAATTTAAAGAAAAATATCATTCTTGATTTGCAAATTGAGCATGACACAGAATGTCTTGAAGGGAGAGAAAGGTGGATTGAACTGAGGAATATGACAGCGGCAAGATGGGCAACAGACATGGCCCATGCAGGTGCAGATACCAGCAAAGTACATGCTACATTTGTGTCAATGTGCCACAATAAATCACTCAATAATGTATGGTAATTTACAGGAAATAATAATTATTAAACAAAAAGAATTTAACAAAATTGAACTACTGAAAATTTCATTTGCACACTTGAAAAACAAATTTCCTCTGTATTCTTATGAAAGACTGCTACATTATCATTCCCCTAGATAAAAAGTCTCTGCACTCTGAATTTATCACAGATTCAGCAGTCATACACAGAAAAACCAGTGACTTTTACATAATGCAGAAATATACAATGCAAAACACTAAACTTGTTTGTGTCACTCAGACATAAAATGGAGCATATTATCACCCAAACTGATGAACTTACTATATAAACTCTGCTTGTTTCCAGTCCAAATCCAATGTAACAGGTTCATGAGTGTACAATATTCAGTAAACTCTCATATTGTCACTGTTGACTCTAGACTGCAACCAAATATACATGGGTAGAGAGAATGTAAAAGAATGTATAGGAAAAGTTTACACATTGAAACACAGTGCTCTTTAACAATCAGTATTTATTTCTAAGATATTTAATAGATATTTGTAAATAAGTTTCCTTAATACCCACTACCTCAATGTAAAATGACAAAAAACAATGTAGTAAAACAAATATAATGTAGAATAGATGGGTCAACCTAGGATATTAAGTAGAAAAAAATTGAGCAAGTTGGAGGGAGATAATGGTTTGGAACTCAAATATTAACATGAGTTTTTCATTACTAACTATTTTTTGGAAAGTGGAGTGACTTTTTATTTTATTGGAAATAAAGAACAAAGCATGGCATATTTTCTGGGTCTTGTTGAGCCTTTAAAACTCAATCTTTACCGTGTAAATTAACGGTGGATATGTGAAGAGTGTGTGACTTCAGATAGAGCTGGATTACATATACTTGAGATTTGATCTGCTTATAGATTTTCAAGATAATGGAAGCACAGGTCTTGTTTAGATATTCTAACTATCACTTCTGTAACATAGTCCACACTGTACATGGTCTGTGGATCTCAGTGACTGTAAACATGAGTCTGCCTCTGCATGACTTGGACTGTGTAATAAAGAGTACCATGTGTCCTCAGTAGCTCCAGTTTTGCTATTACTGGATGTCTCACTGTGAATAATGTGATACAATCCACTGACATCATTTCTAACTGTGTTCACATAATCAGATTGTTGAAACTTTCTGAGGACTAAATTTGAACACAGGGGCTTCCTTCCACAGATTCACAAACATGAATGATATCATGGAGACTGAGAATGAATTATCCTCCTAAGTATTTACCTACATGTGTTTATTACATGGGCTGTGGACACCAGTTGCAGAGCCCCAGGGAAGAAAGTATTTAAGTTTCTTCCAGGGCTCAGGAGAAACCTGAAAATAAAATGAGTCATGAATATGCAATAAACCTCACCTTTGCACAAAGAAATAAATGCAAGCAGAAATTTGATGTGCTGATATGCATGGCTCATCACAATCCGCACTGCCCAGATTTAACACAGGAAAAATATGTTCACTTTGATGGGGGTCTTCTTCTTCCTTAATATTCCACTTTTCATGGCCAATTTTATTGATCCCAGGTGCTTTTGGAGAATAAATTTGAATGAAATTCAGGATGAATATTTGGGATTAACTTGTTATTTCATCCTGGCAGCAGTTCAGAAACCTATTGAGAAAGAATATTTCAACAAAACTCTGAATTTCCTGTAAGTAAATTTGAGTTTCAAATTGAAATGACAACTTCAGTACTTCTTGAGTGCTCCGAGGATATTAGTCAAATTCTTTAGTCTTCTGTCCTGTTGCTAAGTCTGAACACCAAGAACCAACCTTAATTCCTTTACAGATTCAATCCTATTTTCTCCTTTTAATGAATCCAATGGAGGTTTTGATTTTCTTTCAGGTTTCTTCTAATTTAAAGGTTGGAAGCTTTGGAATAAAGGAATATCTACATTGATCTTTAACATAAAGCCTGCCTTCTGACACTTTATATTGCACTCTAGACAGTGATGGCTTATTGACATTGATCCTGTAATATTGCATTATGTTTTATCCCAAGTACATGTAAATAAATGGTCATAAATTCTGTTGACAGTCCTTCCATAAGTGTGTTGCTCCTAGAGCATATGCTGGTTCCAGTAATATTCATGGCACATATAGTTGTCAAAAACTTTACATACATACAAACTTACTGTCTCAAATTCATTGCATGTGGTCACTTATTGACTTCTAAAGCTTCATCAGATTTAGAAAGAGATTTTTACATTGAGAAATTCCTATTTCATATGAATACCTGGATGGAATTTTTTGTATGTATATGAGCAAGAATATGTACCTCATTGGGGGTCAAAACAGCAAAGTGTTTTAAAAGATAAAATCTAAAAGCACTGTGGCTTCATGCTTCACACTGTTCATGCAAAATTACTGGCTTTTATGTTTTATAAAGTTCAGCTCAGGACTCTCTCTTTAGAATAAACCATACTTGGAACATATATAATCCAGTGATATGATTACATTCTTTGAATAGTCAGAGTGTCAATAACAGTGGTTACTGCTTATGTCCCTTGTCACTGGCATGGGTGACAGTTGTATTGTGAGAGAGTTGGAACATTTGAGAGCAGTAATACCGGGAGCTTTCTATTAGGTTTTTTTTTTTTTTGTCATTAAGAGAAATATATTCTCTATTTTCATGTCTAAGTTGGCTATTTTCTGACCCTTTTAAAACATTTAAATCTTGTGAAACTTCTTTCAATAATTTTAGTAAATATTAGTACACATGTTCTCAATGTTGTATCAATACCCTTTTTTTTGTGGATTGCTAATCATTGCTTTAATACACAGCCCTTTAGACTACTAGGCTACACAGATAGCTTAAGTAACTGATGTTTCCTAAAGTTTATTTGTAGGAAGTAGTGTGAGAATTGTACAATGTCTACTCTCAAATTCCTTTTCTATATTAGTAAAATTTTAATTAAGATTTTTTTATGTGTGTGGTAATAAAGAATATTCAAAAATGACCCATTTTATTGGTTATAGAATGAAAACACAATAGTTGTATAATTTTTAGTGAAAACCTAATTCAATTTACTTCATTTCAAGCATTAAATATGTAGGTGCATATTTAGTGTTTATTCATAAGATTATATGAAATGACAAGGATGAAATAGGAAATATTTTTCTCTACATAAACATAAACAATCTCAATATGGTATTATTTCATTCCCATTGCCTAGTGGCCCACTTTTTTTTTTTTTACAAAAAAAATGAACATATTCTATAAATTTACACCAAAATCTCTTCATGTTATAAGCATATAATACTGGCATATACAAATATCACTGCAAATTCCTAATTTTCCTAGTTCTCAATAGGATGCTAGTATTGTTTTACTGTACCTGGAAAGGTTGTCAAAGATATTTCCTATAAATTAATTTATACAGAATGAAGTACTCAGAGTGAATATATCAATTATTTTGTAAATAAAAAGTAGTAGGAAGATACATTGGTGGTGGGACAAGCCCTTAATCTCTGCACTAAATACCTTGCACTACTACATACCTGTGCATTTGAACTGAGGGTAGTCTACAGCATGGTATCTTATAAAGCATTTAGATGTATTGCAATTTTATAATCTAAATAATCCTTGCTCAAATATATACAACCTTAATCATTGACATGTATAAATTACCAAATTCATATTTGATTTTTGATTTTATTTAAAAATAAATCTTTCTAAATATTTTCTTTCCATTAAGATTGAAAAATAACAAGATGAGTATAGATATGAGGGGACATGTCAAGAATATTGACCACTAATTATAAGTGATTGTAAGTACAGGAATCAAGTGTTGCTGGAGAAAGACCATTAGGCATTGATAAATCATGTTTTTACTTCCTAAACAAATTCAGTTAATTTCACAAGAAAATGTGAACTCAGTGGCTCAAATAACAAGTTTTTTATATTGCTCAATAATTTCAAAATGAAGACATGATCAAAATTACTGTTTTGTCAATATCTGTGGTTTTCTCTTTGCCTTCTGATCAAGCGCTCAAAAACAAAAATGGAAATTATCTCTGTGGATGAGGTCAATACCATCTCTTATTTATGGGACCAACAACATCATGAACTTTTAAAGTGCTTTCTATATTCTAGGTTCTTCTGTCAATCCAATCTCACAACAAAGTCATTTGTTCCAGTCTTTAGATGTCAGATGCAGAAATTTCCAGTATAGCATAGAACTTCCATTGAGTACTAATATTCATGTATAATCATCTGTCCATAATAAACACTGTACTCTTTTACAGAAAAACAACTAAAAACCACAAATATGCTTTGGCATTGGTCTTTTCAATGGATGAAATCAACAGGAATCCTGATCTTTTACCAAATATGTCTTTGATCATAAGATACACTTTGGGCCGTTGTGATGGGAAAACTGTAATACCTACAAAATAGTTATTACATAAAAAAAAAAAAAACAAAGCCCTATCCCAAACTATTTCTGTAATGAAGAGAGTATGTGTTCGTTTCTGCTTACAGGACCCAATTGGGAGGTATCTTTAAATTTCTGGATGTACCTGGACAGCTTCTTATCTCCACGTGTGAGTCATCGTCCAGGAATTCTTAACATCATGTCTCTTTGGGGGACTTTGATAGCTATTAAGAAAGTTAATGGATGTGGTTGGACTTATGCTTATGTCAATCTAGGAAGTTCCAGGATACTTACTATTCAGAAATATGATAGGCTTTCAACTAGGGACTACCACCAGAAGTTGACAGATACTTTCATGGAGGAATAGAGAAGGCAATGTAGAATTAATTCGGGCATGGTGGAAGAAAAAATCTTACAGCCTTGACTGACTGTCAGTCAGAGTGTTTCATTATTTATACCAAGCTCAGCAAGCAGAGATTTGTTCGTGCTGTTCCAAGATATAGAGCTTAATATTTCTGTCCCCAGATAGGTGTGATCTTCATCTTGGTCACAATTTTACATTATCATTGGTAAACTGAAATAACAGCATTATTATTTACAAACATGGTAAATAATAATGTGATATAAATTTTGTCATCAGAGATAAACTGTGATGGAACAGAAATGAATTTTATCAACATTTCTCTATAACCCAGCTTTTAAATATCTGGAGTTGTGGTTTTTTTTTTTTTTTTTTTTTTTTTTTTGCAAAGGCTTGAAATACCATTCTTAGCCTGGCTACTCATGACATTTTAGCAACGAGAAAGGATGAAAAACTCCAATCCAGTATGTGAAGTTCGACATTTGACTACCTGTGAGTGTATAACTATTTAGAGTCAGAATTTAAATTGGCATTAGATCTCTGGCAAAGAATTCAGGCCCATCGTGTTATAGATATAGTAAGTCCTTTTCTTCAATAATATAATATTTCTATATCTCTGTGAAATTTATTGCTATGTCTTATATAGTTGTTTTTTTTTTATTTTCTGTTGTTTCCATGCCATAACATACAAGATTAGAACTTCACAAGTGAACTTCTCTAAGAAATAGGGGTTATGTGGACCTGATACATAATCCTTTCATATTTTTCTACACTATTATTTATCCATCATTATAAGACACTTTGGATATAGGAGATAACTTCATCCAAACTAACTTTATTTCTGTATATTTTCGTCAAGAGGTACAACTTATAGTCTGATTTAATTTGCCCTATAATTACCTGGGTATGAGTTTTTTCTACTCTGATTTGCTGCTAACACTTTTAGGCTGCCAAATCTTGTTTAAATTTTTACACTTTCTTTGATCCTATTATCTGTCTCATGAAGAGGCACAGAGGCAGACATTGCCAGAATATTTCAGAACCTTAGTCTAAATAGGAGATCTCTCTCATTTTTATGTGAGTCAAAACTCTAGTGTACAATATTACCTTCAAGTAGGGCAATATAAGAATATCTCTTCAAAATGCTAAATCAGTATTATGTACAGGACTCTCCTGTTCAATCGTAGAAGGAATGCTAGATTATAGCATAAACACCTTCTTTAAAAAAGTAATAATCAAATATCCCCATATTGTAAAAGGATCAAAATCCCTTCAAACATTGAAAACATGGATATCAAGATTAAAACTGAAAGACAGAAAGGCAGATATTATAACATGCAAATATATTTTGTTACTTCTTGTCAAACAGCTATGCTTGCTGTTCCCACTAGAAGTGGATGTGCCAGGCTTCCAATGTTTGCACGTTTGAATTAGAGATAAAACTTCACAGGTAATCAACAGTTTGCAGGTAAATATGGTTACAGGTTGAACTACACCTCATGCTGCTCTCTGTGTTGTAGATCCTTCAGCTTACCTATGGACCTTTCCATTCTATCTTCAGTGATGATGAACAATATCCCTATCTCTATCAGATGGCCCCAAAGGACACATCTCTAGCATTGGCAATCGTCTCCTTCATACATTACTTCAACTGGAATTGGATTGGCCTTGTCATCCCAGATGATGATCAAGGAAACCAATTTTTTTTAGAGTTGAAAAAACAGTGTGAAAACAAGGAAATTTGCTTTGCCTTTGTGAAAATGATCTCTGTTGATGACATTTCATTAGAAGAAAAAACTGAAATGTACTACAAACAAATTGTGATGTCATCCTCAAATGTTATCATCATTTATGAGGAAACAATCAATTTCATTGATTTGATCTTCAGAATGTGGGAACCTCCAGTTTTACAGAGAATATGGATCACCACAAAACAATGGAATTTCCCTACCAGTAAGAGAGACATAACGCATGACACATTCTATGGATCACTTACTTTTCTACCCCACCATGGTGGGATTTCTGGCTTTAAAAATTTTGTGCAGACTTGGTTCCATCTCAGAAGCAAAGATTTATATCTAGTAATGCCAGAGTGGAAATACTTTAAATATGAATCCTCAGCATCTAACTGTAAAATACTGAAGAGCAAATCATCCAATGCCTCATTTGATTGGCTAATGGAACAGAAGTTTGACATGGCCTTTAGTGAGAGTAGTCATAACATATACAATGCTGTGTATGCCGTAGCCCATGCACTCCATGAGATGAATTTGCAGCAGGTTGATAACCAGGCAATAGACAATGGGAAAGGAGCCAGTTCTCACTGCTTGAAGGTAAAGTTTCTTCTATTGGACAAGGTTTAGTGTTTTCAACTGCAGAGCTCTTTAGAGTCTCTCAGATGCCCAGACTTAAAGAAATATGAAATATTTTCCAAAATAATAGGTTTCTGAATGTTTTTCCTTAAAGAAAGGCAGTCTAGAGATTTTTATGAATGTGAATGGAAAAAGAATTCATAGACTAGAAATGAAAATGGGTGGTTTTATACAGAGCATGTGAATATCCATTAGCATACCCCTTCCAATATTGGATATAAACTGTCCTTACTCATTAATTTTCTCCGTGATGAGAAGATGATTATTTATCTATATTTTTCAGTCATATGGAAATCATGTTAAGGAGTGGTCTCCAGTGATTCTGCCAAAGCTATAGGCTCTGGAGAACATTCTGGGTTTTCTGAGAGTAACTAAACAAGAAATAGTGTTGGTATTTAGTTCTGTCTGTAGAAAAATGTTTATATGTGTGAATGTATGTTTCTCACTGTGTATATGTATATTTTCTACTCTTTCTTTGTATCTGTGTTTATATTTGTGTTACTTTCAACATACATGTTTTTCTCTATATGAAAGTGGAAGTGAGCAACAATTTTTTCTATGTGTGAATTACTTTTTATAAGTGTTTGTTCATATATGTGCATATGTTTCTTTGTGGTTTTGTCAGAGTAGGTTTCTTTGTGTACATTGTATGTATTTTGGGAGTGTTTATAAGTACTTATACAAATTTGTACCTGCTTTACTCTGTATGAGTCTGGTATTTATTTGTACTTGGCATGGACTTTGCCTGCCTTTTGGTATTGAGGTTGAGTATAAATTTCTCTGTGTGTCAATATCATTCATGGCTGATACTTATATATATATATGCCTCTCCCAGTGTTTTGATGTCAGTGTGTGTGTGTGTGTGTGTGTGTGTGTGTGGTTGTATTGTGCCGGTGTATTCTTTTTTGTGAGTTCATGTCTGTGGTGTTTTTTTGAGTGAATATGTTTGTATTTTATGGTCCTGAATATTTACACATATTTCTCAACATGTATGTATATTTGTTTGTAAATAAATATATAACTGTATTATATGTGTGACTTAGAAAAGATGTGAGCCTCTCTCAGTGTTAATGTGTGTGTGTGTGTATGTGTGTTGCATACCTGTGTTTGGTTATGTTTTTTTCTGTGTTTGGTATTCTTCACTGAGAGAATTGAAATTCTTGTAATATTATGATAATTTTATTTATCCAATTGATTTGTTGTGATTTCTCTCTTTCTGTCTTTCTTTCTTTAAACATAGTTGCTTTTGCTATAAAATCAGAATGCATTTTATGACTTGAAGGATTTTTATATACATAATAATATATAATATTAATATATAATAATAATATATAATATATAAAATACAATTCTTGTATTTTAGGTAAACTCCTTTCTAAGAAAGATCCACTTTACTAATCCTCTTGGGGACAAAGTGATTATGAAACAAAGAGTAATAATGCAGGAAGAATATGACATTTTTCATTTTGAGAATCTCTCACAGCACCTTGGGATTAAGGTGAAGTTAGGAAAGTTCAGCCAATATGTTTCACATGGTCGAAACTTTCACTTATATGTAGACATGCTTGAGGTGGCCACAGGAAGTAAAAAGGTGAGTGTATACTAACTTACTGGTTTGTTATATACAGCAGTAAACAGTGTCAAGTGGATTCATGGCAACATATTGAAATGAACAATTATGTCACATCAGAAACCAATTTCTAGTCTCCTGTATAATTTTTTTTTATTTTTGATAATTTTACCAATTTGAAGATTTCAAACATGCATAAAATATACCTTTGTTATATCAGAACCATTATCTGACATTTAATAAATAAAAACTGTTCTTCACCACTGTTTGATATACTTTCCTTTAAATTGAACATATTTTTCTTCATATAATTGCTCTTTTGACAATGTAATCTCCTCCCTTAATTAAACCTCTGGAACAGATATTCATATGATAGAGTCTAATATTAAAGTTATGAAACAACAACAGTCATAATAGCTAACCATTGTCATTGTATCTAAAACTGTTTCCCATGTAACAAGAGGACACTCGCCACATTCACTAATGAACACAACTAAAGAAATTCATATTCACAGGAACAGCACTTTTTAATAATATGGAAGAATCCCTTCACACTTTTAAGTAAGATGAACAGAAGGTCAAAGGAGCCTATAGACAGCACTAGAGCAACAGACAAACAAATGGCTATTAACACACCTCAAATACAGAAAAAACAGCAACTAGACAAAAGCAACAAATAATTTTCTGTTATAATTGAACAATTTTATTAAGGTTCTCTAAATGAAATCAAGGACAACGATCTTAAACGCGTTCTCACGACTGGCCAGGAAGAACACAACAAACCAGAATCTTCTGTGGCAAAACTTTATTGCTTACATCTTCAGGAGCAGGAGCGCAAGCCCCCAGCCCCAAAAACGAAAGCCCCCCCAAAACGAAAGTGAAACCCCGTCCCTATTTAGGAGAGTTATCCTTCGCCTAGGACACATCACTCCCTGATTGGCTGCAGCCCATGGCCGAGTTGACGTCACGGGAAAGGCAGAGTACATATAGTGGAAAATTACTCTTGGCACATGCACAGATTATTTGTTTACCACTTAGAACACAGGATGTCAGCGCCATCTTGTGACGGCGAATGTGGGGGCGGCTCCCAACATCTCCCCCTTTCCTTTTAATAAGAGCAATAGGCCACCCATATTAATGAGAGTGGAGATAGAGGTCAAATCCCCAGTGTGCAGGTAAAGGAGCCATGTACAGGATTAGCTCTTAGGCTCACAGGCTTTTACCCAGAGCAACCCTGACCTGCTCCCGTGTCGTTTTGCCTGGAGAGAAGGACACTTGGACACTCAACCTTCTTGAAAGATGACATGTCTCCCTAGAATAGGCTCATATATGCCGCAGAGCCCTTCTACTGCAGTGCTTAGCCGTGCAACTCTCTCGGGCTGCTGAAGCACACTCACTCTATCCCGTGCAATGAGACTAGCCTCGTGGGATGCAAGAGCTGAGTGGCCAGCGACCTATTGCCTAAGCATAGATAACCATATATCAGGGGAAGCACCATGTTCTAGTACTGCAAGTGCCTGGGCAATAACCACCTTGTCTCTCCTAGTTTGGGCCTTAAGCTTACAGACCAACCAAAGAAGCAACACTAATCCACAGCAAAGGGTATCTCCAAATAATATCAATCCCACCCATTCTTTAAAGAAGGGAAATGTTGGGAGCCGCCCCCACATTCGCCGTCACAAGATGGCGCTGACATCCTGTGTTCTAAGTGGTAAACAAATAATCTGCGCATGTGCCAAGGGTATTTTACGACTACTTGTACTCTGCCTTTCCCGTGAACGTCAGCTCGGCCATGGGCTGCAGCCAATCAGGGAGTGATGCGTCCTAGGCGAAATATAACTCTCCTAAATAGGGAAGGGGTTTCGGTTTCGTTATTGGGGTGGCTTTCGCTTTTGGGGCTGGGGGTTTGCGCTCCTGGCTCCTGAAGATGTAAGCAATAAAGTTTTGCCGCAGAAGATTTTGGTTTGTTGTGTTCTTTCCTGGCCGGGCGTGAGAACGCTAGTAAGAATTGGTGCCGAAATCCGGGACGAGGAAATCCGGGACGAGAAAATCCGGGACGAGAAAATCCGGGAAGAAAAAACCCGGGAGGAAACTCGGGACGGGAGTTTCACCGGCGCAAGGAAGATCCCTCATTCCAGAACCAGAACTGCGGGTCACGGTAATAAAGGTTCCCGTAAAGCAGACTGTTGAGAAGGATTCAACTGCATGAATTCAGAACTTTTCAGCTGGGGAACGGCGGTAACCCGTAAGTATAGCTTTACAAGGTAAGTCTGGCCTTGAACTTTCTAACGAGATTCAAGACAGTCTATCAGAAGTAAAGTGGAAAATAGCTTTACAAGGTAGGTCTGGCCTTAAACTTTCTAACGAAATTCAAGACAGTCTATCAGAAGTAAAGTGGAAAATAGCTTTACAAGGTATGTTTGGCCTTGAACTCTCTCTAGTGTTAGAAGCCCTTTTGTTCCTTTTCACATGTTATCAAGTGGTTAAGGCAGGGCGGATTCTAGATGAAATTCAGGACAATCTATCAGAAGTAAAGCGGGGAGAGAGAGTAGGAGCAAAGAGAAAATATGGTACACAAAATAAGTATACAGGCCTTTCCACGGGTCTTGAACCTGAGGAAAAGTTTAGGTCAGGTAAGAATACCTGGGGAGAGATTAGAAGGAAGAAGAAGGAAAAAGAAAAGAAAAAAGATCAATCAGCGGAGGCTTCTAGGAGAAGGAGCCTCTACTCATCACTAGATGAGTTCAAGGAGCCAGTTCTTAATAGTTCTGAATCAGATGAAAAGGCTATTAGGGCCTGGAAGGCGCTCTCCCGAGCAGGTGAAGCCACTGGACAATAATGACAGAGGCAGGCTCTTGCAGCCTACAAGGTCTTATTGTCCACCCTGGAGTTGTAGATCAAGATAATAAAGGGGAACTTCAGGTTCTCTGTTCTTGTCCTCAAGTTGTCTTTTCTATATCACAAAGAGACAAAATAGCTCAACTAATAATTTTGCCAAGCCTACATGGCTGTTTTTTCTTCCTCTGGTATTCCTAGAGCTGCAAGAGGGATTGGTTCTACTAAAAATGATTCTGATTACTTAATAATGCCTTTAGATTGTTGTCAAATTTTATCTACTCACGTAGGGGTAAACCCTCGTGGCGTCAGGCCATTACAGGTCTGACAAATGGATGTCACACATATTTCCTCCTTTGAGAGAAATCAATATTTACATGTTTAGATAAAAAGAGATCACCTCCATACCTTAAATGATTTTCAAAAGCTGTTGGGAGATATTAATTGGCTCAGACCTTTTTTAAAGATTCCTTCCGCTGAGTTAAGGCCTTTGTTTGGTATTTTAGAAGGAGATCCTCATATCTCCTCCCCTAGGACTCTTACTCTAGCTGCTAACCAGGCCTTACAAAAGGTGGAAAAAGCCTTACAGAATGCACAATTACAACGTATTGAGGATTCGCAGCCTTTCAGTTTGTGTGTCTTTAAGACAGCACAATTGCCAACCGCAGTTTTGTGGCAGAATGGGCCATTGTTGTGGATCCATCCAAACGTATCCCCAGCTAAAATAATAGATTGGTATCCTGATGCAATTGCACAGCTTGCCCTTAAAGGCCTAAAAGCAGCAATCACCCACTTTGGGCGAAGTCCATATCTTTTAATTGTACCTTATACCGCTGCACAGGTTCAAACCTTGGCAGCCACATCTAATGATTGGGCAGTTTTAGCTACCTCCTTTTCAGGACAAATAGATAACCATTATCCAAAACATCCAATTTTACAGTTTGCCCAAAATCAATCTGTTGTGTTTCCACAAATAACAGTAAGAAACCCACTTAAAAATGGGATTGTGGTATATACTGATGGATCAAAAACTGGCATAGGTGCCTATGTGGCTAATGGTAAAGTGGTATCCAAACAATATAATGAAAATTCACCTCAAGTGGTAGAATGTTTAGTGGTTTTAGAAGTTTTAAAAACCTTTTTAGAACCCCTTAATATTGTGTCAGATTCCTGTTATGTGGTTAATGCAGTAAATCTTTTAGAAGTGGCTGGAGTGATTAAGCCTTCCAGTAGAGTTGCCAATATTTTTCAGCAGATACAATTAGTTTTGTTATCTAGAAGATTTCCTGTTTATATTACTCATGTTAGAGCCCATTCTGGCCTACCTGGCCCCATGGCTCTGGGAAATGATTTGGCAGATAAGGCCACTAAAGTGGTGGCTGCTGCCCTATCATCCCCGGTAGAGGCTGCAAGAAATTTTCATAACAATTTTCATGTGACGGCTGAAACATTACGCAGTCGTTTCTCCTTGACAAGAAAAGAAGCCCGTGACATTGTTACTCAATGTCAAAGCTGCTGTGAGTTCTTGCCAGTTCCTCATGTGGGAATTAACCCACGCGGTATTCGACCTCTACAGGTCTGGCAAATGGATGTTACACATGTTTCTTCCTTTGGAAAACTTCAATATCTCCATGTGTCCATTGACACATGTTCTGGCATCATGTTTGCTTCTCCGTTAACCGGAGAAAAAGCCTCACATGTGATTCAACATTGCCTTGAGGCATGGAGTGCTTGGGGGAAACCCAAACTCCTTAAGACTGATAATGGACCAGCTTATACGTCTCAAAAATTTCAGCAGTTCTGCCGTCAGATGGACGTAACCCACCTGACTGGACTTCCATACAACCCTCAAGGACAGGGTATTGTTGAGCGTGCGCATCGCACCCTCAAAGCCTATCTTATAAAGCAGAAGAGGGGAATCGAGACTCTACCCCGAGCACCGAGCACCGAGACTGTCTGTGTCTATGGCACTCTTTACACTCAATTTTTTAAATATTGATGCTCATGGCCATACTGCGGCTGAACGTCATTGTTCAGAGCCAGATAGGCCCAATGAGATGGTTAAATGGAAAAATGTTCTTGATAATAAATGGTATGGCCCGGATCCTATTTTGATAAGATCCAGGGGAGCGGTTTGTGTTTTCCCACAGAATGAAGACAACCCATTTTGGATACCAGAAAGACTCACCCGAAAAATCCAGACTGACCAAGGGAATACTGATGTCCCTCGTCTTGGTGATGTCCAGGGCGTCAATAATAAAGAGAGAGCAGCGTTGGGGGATAATGTCGACATTTCCACTCCCAATGACGGTGATGTATAATGCTCAAGTATTCTCCTGCTTTTTTACCACTAACTAGGAACTGGGTTTAGCCTTGATTCAGACAGTCTTGGCTCTGTCTGGACAGGTCCAGATGACTGACACCATTAACACTTTGTCAGCCTCAGTGACTACAGTCATAGATAAACAGGCCTCAGCTAATGTCAAGATACAGGGAGGTCTCATGCTGGTTAATCAACTCATAGATCTTGTCCAGAAACAACTAGATGTATTATGGCAAATAGCTCAGCTGGGGTGTAAACAAAAGTTTCCGGTATTGTGTGTTACTTCCATTCAGTATGTTAAATTTACTAGGGCAGCTAATTTGTCAAAAAGTCTTTTTCAGTATATGTTACAGAATTGGACGGCTGAATTTGAACAGATCCTTCGGGAATTGAGACTTCAGGTCAACTCCACGCGCTTGGACCTGTCCCTGACCAAAGGATTATCCAATTGGATCTCCTCAGCATTTTCCTTCTTTAAAGAATGGGTGGGATTGATATTATTTGGAGATACACTTTGCTGTGGATTAGTGTTGCTTCTTTGATTGGTCTGTAAGCTTAAGGCCCAAACTAGGAGAGACAAGGTGGTTATTGCCCAGGCGCTTGCAGGACTAGAACATGGAGCTTCCCCTGATATATCTATGCTTAGGCAATAGGTCGCTGGCCACTCAGCTCTTATATCCCATGAGGCTAGTCTCATTGCACGGGATAGAGTGAGTGTGCTTCAGCAGCCCGAGAGAGTTGCACGGCTAAGCACTGCAATAGAAGGGCTCTGCGGCATAAAATGAGCCTATTCTAGGGAGACATGTCATCTTTCAAGAAGGTTGAGTGTTCAAGTGTCCTTCCCCCAGGAAAAACAACACGGGACCAGACCAGGACCCCTCTGGGTGATGAGCCTGGGAGGAGGTTATGTGTACGGCTCCTTTACCTACACACTGGGGATTTGACCTCTATCTCCACTCTCATTAATATGGGTGGCCTATTTGCTCTTATTAAAAGAAAAGGGGGAGATGTTGGGAGCCGCCCCCACATTCGCCGTCACAAGATGGCGCTGACATCCTGTGTTCTAAGTGGTAAACAAATAATCTGCGCATGTGCCAAGGGTATTTTACGACTACTTGTACTCTGCCTTTCCCGTGAACGTCAGCTCGGCCATGGGCTGCAGCCAATCAGGGAGTGATGCGTCCTAGGCGAAATATAACTCTCCTAAATAGGGAAGGGGTTTCGGTTTCGTTATTGGGGTGGCTTTCGCTTTTGGGGCTGGGGGTTTGCGCTCCTGGCTCCTGAAGATGTAAGCAATAAAGTTTTGCCGCAGAAGATTTTGGTTTGTTGTGTTCTTTCCTGGCCGGGCGTGAGAACGCGAATAAGAGGGAAATGCTGAGGAGATCCAATTGGGTAATCCTTTGGTCAGGGACAGGTCCAAGCGCATGGAGTTGACCTGAAGTCTCAATTCTCGAAGGATCTGTTCAAATTCAGCTGTCCAATTCTGTAACATATACTGAAAAAGACTTTTTGACAAATTAGCTGCCCTAGTAAATTTCTCATACTGAATGGAAGTAATGGACAATCCCGGAAACTTTTGTTCACATCCCAGCTGAGCTATTTGCCATAATACATCTAGTACTAAGCCCTGCAAGGTGAGTGAACCCCGGCCGAGAATAAGGCCCATGGTTCCCGGGGGCAAGGATGGTATAGGCTCCACTGGCACCGGCTGAATACTCATTTGAGGCATTAATAGGAAGTCGGAGGCGGCACGCAGGTCCACCCTTGTGGGTCTTCCTGGGTCGCCTCTCTGACTGCTTCCTGGGTCCTGACAAACCGGTTCCCATATCTTTGAGGGCCCTGGGACCGAGGGCCCGATGACCCGTTTTTTGGCACATAAGCTGATTGACTATCAGGTGGGGGAAGGATTCTGCCCTTTATATCCCTCACAGAGCGACACTGGTCGGCTCTATGATAACCCTTGCCACACTTAGAGCAAAGAGTGAGAGTCCCTCCCTGTTTATCTGGAGCTCTGCAATCTTTCTTAAGATGCCCAGGCTTTCCGCAGTTAAAACATGTCCTCTGATTATTTCTGCCCATGGAGCGGTTTTGGGATTGAAGGATGGCAGCCGCTAAACCTGCATTGCTGAGAGGTCCCCCAAGCTCTCGACAAACCCTGAGCCAGTCTTGTAAGCCTTTGTTCTTTCTTGGGGCTATGGCCGCTCGGCACTCCTTTGTGGCTTGCTCATAGATGAGCTGTTCTACCAGAGGTGCGGCTTGCTCTGAATCTCCAAAAATACGCTCTGCTGCCTCTGTCATTCTGGCCACAAAATCTGAGAAGGACTCCTGAGGTCCCTGGACGATCTTTGTTAATTGCCCAGTGGCTTCACCTGCTCGGGAGAGCGCCTTCCAGGCCCTAATAGCCGTGGAGGAAATTTGGGCATAAGCTCCCCAATGGTAGTTTGTCTGATCAGCAGAATAAGCTCCCTGACCCGTTAACAAATCAAAAGTCCAATCTCTCTGCTCTGGAGTCAAAGCAGCTGCGTTTGCTCGGGCCTGCGCTTGTGCAGCTTCATGCCAAAGAGCTCTCCATTCCATATATTTGCCCATACTAGGGAGAGCGGCTTTTACAATCGTTTGCCAGTCGGCAGGAGTTAGTGCCATGCCGGCAATCCTGTCTAACTGCACCAAGGTAAAATTAGCATTGGTTCCGTATTTACGGACCGACTCGGCAAGTTCTTTAATCTGCACATATTCTACCGGAGCGTGGACACGCCCAACCTCGGCTCCTTCAAAGACCGGAAATGCCTGTTGTATTTTCCTTTGTTCCTCTCTGGGAATGAATGAGTCTGCACATTGCCTCTCTGCGCATTGTCTCTCTGCGCATTGTCTCTCTGCGCAGGGCTGACGCACTACGCAGGGCGGGGGCTCCACATAGGGCGGACCTTGAAGCCGACTGCCCGGAGGCTGAACAGCATGCTGGCCTTCGCCAGCCGCTTTTGGCTTTTTTCTTGACCGATTAGCTAGCACTTTATCTGGCTGGTAATGAGCTGCTTCTTCCTCCCAGTCTGTTTCTTCAGAGGAGAATTCTTCATCTACTTCAGAGCTACTAAGAGCTGGCTTCCTGAGCTCATCTAGTGACGAGTATCTCCTAGAGACCTCCGCTAATTGATCTTTTTTCTTTTCTTTTTTCTTTGCCTTCCTTCTAATCTCTCCCCAGGTATTCTTACCTGACCTAAACTTTTCCTTGGGTTCAAGACCCTTGGAAAGGCCTGTATACTTAGTTTGTGTACCATATTTTCTCTTTGCCCCTACTCTCTCTCCCCGCTTTACTTCTGATAGATTGTCCTGAATTTCATCCAGAATTTTCAGCCCTATCTTAATCACTTGATAACATGTGAAAAAGAACAAAAGGGCTCCTAACACTAGAAAAAGTTCAAGGCCAAACATACCTTGTAAAGCTATTTTCCACTTTACTTCTGATAGACTGTCTTGACTTTCCTTAGAAAGTTCAAGACCAGACTTACCTTGTAAAGCTGTACTCACTGGTACTCCTGTTCCCCAGCTGAAGAGTTCTGAATTCATGCAGTTGAATCCTTCTCAACAGTCTGTTTTACGGGAACCTTTATTACCGTGACCCGCAGTTCTGGTTCCGGAATGAGGGATCTTCCTTGCGCAGGTGATGGTTAACTCCCGTCCCGAGTTTTCTTGTATTTTCTCGTCCCGGATTTTCTCGTCCCGGGTTTCAGCACCAACTCTTAAACGCGTTCTCACGACCGGCCAGGAAGAACACAACAAACCAGAATCTTCTGCGGCAAAACTTTATTGCTTACATCTTCAGGAGCAGGAGCGCAAGCCCCCAGCCCCAAAAACGAAAGCGAAACCCCGTCCCTATTTAGGAGAGTTATCCTTCGCCTAGGACGCATCACTCCCTGATTGGCTGCAGCCCATGGCCGAGTTGACGTCACGGGAAAGGCAGAGTACATGTAGTGGAAAATTACTCTTGGCACATGCGCAGATTATTTGTTTACCACTTAGAACACAGGATGGCAGCGCCATCTTGTGACGGCGAATGTGGGGGCGGCTCCCAACACAACGAGGCTGATTTATTTTTTAAGACATTCCTAAGTTGCCTGCAGAGGGTAGGAAGACACATTCATATACAAGAGGAGAAATTTTCTTTCTTAAAAAAATGGAGGAAAACATTATAATGTTTAATAAGGGGGGAAAAGGTAATTCAAGAATTTGATACATATGTATGGAATAATACTTGACAAAAACACGTAACAAAAGAACACAACACACAACAGAAAGATCATTCTCTGAGAACAGAGAGAATTTTTTGAAATTGTGATTGTTTTATTTTTTGAAAATAAATTGTTATCCTCACATAATATATCCTAATTACAGTTTCACTCCCTTCTATTGGAATGGAACTCTCAGCTTTGCTGGCAAATATATCTTAGTTAATATTCCTATTTACATCCCAACTCCCTTTTCCATCAGATCCACTTTCTGTCACTCATTAGAAAATAAAAGGATTCTATAGGAGAATACTAAAATAAAACAAGAATAAACAAAATCTAAGCCATCATAATAGGACAAAATTTGCATATCACATTATGGTAAGTAGTCGTATGAAACGATGCTAGGTGAAAAGACCAGGAAATCCAACCTCATACCTCATATGAATAGTAGTGAGTAAAGCATGAGTTAGTGATAGACAATTGAGTGATATTTATTCCAGGTTTAGTACTAAGAACACTTTATTTTTGAAACTATACTTTAAATTGTAAATTCTATAATCAGGACATATGGAATTATCGATGCCAGTTATTTATTCCATATTTACATGAGATAAACATAATAAGATGCTCCTATAAACTATTAATGTTAAACTTCAAAAGTAATTCCTTGGACAAAATCAAGTTAAATGTCAATGGGAATTCTACATAAAAACCCTGAAATAGATTGTCCTTGCCAGCCAAAACACAAAACTCTGGTAGTCAAACTCTCTTGGTATCTTCTTTTATCACTGATTAATCATAACACAATTCCCAAATACAAGGGACAGTAGGAAAATTTTTGTGACTCACAAATGCTCTGTTCCTCTAGCTGGAAATTAATCTTATGTAAACTGAATGTCCTCAGGCCTTGGGAGCATAAGAGTTATAATACAATCACATTGACATTTGATCCCAAATGAGACCAACTTGACTATTCCATCTATTGTAGACAGAGTTTTTGAGGTTTCTGGGATGAGACCAATTCTCAGTTTTGCTTGCTAATATATTTGAGTTAATATTCCTCAAAAACTACTGATACTCCTGGATTGCTCATTCCTTTCCCTACTTTGGATTTTTGTCAACTTCCTATCATTCACTTAGAAAATAATCATTTTTGGAGTTGTGCTTCTTATAACATATTTAGGAAGTACTACTTGACCATAAATGAGAGTTATATACCCCTCATATGTGTCCATGTGGCACACAGCATGGACATATAAGCCTCATTTATCACAGTATACTTCAATATTTTATATGGAGAAAGAGTAAGTAAATAGCAAGTTTATTTATATATATATAACTTTATTATTTTTACCTTTGTACCTGATATATAGTAGGGCTTTTGTAAAAAAAATAATGCAATTATATTCCTAACATTCAACTGGTATACTTTTTAAAGGAGGCTAAAGACAAAAACAAATCTAGTTTTATTATCAGGGTTAATTTTCAAGTTGTATATCCTAAATCTTTCTTTATTTCTCACATTTAAAACATCATTGCGTTACCTACTAAAGGAATGTAGGAATGGGGAATTATCTTTTGACAAACATTCTTTCTCCAGACATTCTGAGTGAGCTCTTATTCTAAGTTTTCTCTACCTGAAGCATCACAAATTTTTTATCAGGTCGTCTTAAGTGGTGCTTTATGCTTGATTTTACTTCACTATTGGACTTTTCCCTTCAAGGTCACATTATAGTAGAGTGGTGCTCTAAGGAATAGTGATCTTGAGTTTTGTTACAAACTTCTATGTTAATTGTCAGCAAATGAATACATTAAGATTCATGTTTAAATAAGAAAGTTATAAAAATTAGTATTTTATAGCTCTATTCATGATGTAAAATTAGGTTAACAATTTTCAATAAGCATGACAGTAGTCTGAACATAATACTATAAACTAACATATTGATAAGAGCATATAAACTGATTATCATTTGGCTCTTAAAGAAAACATTAATGTCTTTTGTTTTGTTTTGTTTTTTGGTTTCTGTTTTGGGTTTTATTTTGTTTTGATTTTTTGTTTTACTATTTTTGAGACAGTGTTTCTCTGTATAGTCCTGGCTGTCCTGGAACTCACTCTGTAGACCATGCTGGCCATAAACTCAGAAATCTGACTGGCTCTTCTTCCCAAAAGCTTCAATTAAAGGCATGCACCATCACTGCCCAGCTGCCTTTAGCTTAATAGAAGTATGACATGTAAAGCCTTACTAAATAAAACTGCTTTTATATTACAGTTGTTTATTACATTATTAGGGTTGAAGTTTGAACCTACAATGTGTTAGGCTAGAAGCTACCCATGAAATATACTCCCATTTTTATGGTGATTTTGTATTTGTGGATTTTTTCAATATTATAAATTGGAGATTTTATTTGTTTACATTTCAAATTTTGTCCCCTTTCACTGTTTCCCCTCTGCAAATCCACTATACCATCTCCTCTTACCCTGCTTCTATGAGGGTGCTCCCCTACCCACCTACCTACTCCTGCTTCAGCACCCAAGCATTCCTCTACAGTGGGGAATGAAGCCTTCACAGGACCAAGGGACTCCCCTCCCATTTATGACAGATAGGAAGATTTAACTACTTCAGGCCTTCCCCTAACTCCTCCATTGGAGTCTCTGTGCTCAGTCCAATGGTTGACTGTGAGCATCCACATCTGTATTGGTCAGGATCTGGCAGAGCCTCCTAGGAGACAGCTGTATCAGTCTCCTGTCCACAAGCACTTCTTGCCATCCACAATAGTGTCTGGGTTTGGTATCTGCGTTTGGGATCAATCTTCAGGTGGGGCAGGCTGTGTGTGGCCTTTAATTCAGTCTCTGCTCTACTCTTTGTCCCATTATTTACATTAGACAGGACCAATTCTGGGTTAAAATTTTGTAGATGTGTGGGTGGCCCTATCCCTCAACTGGGGGCCATGCCTAACCTCTGGCTATTGTCTCGACAGATTCTCCTTCCTGATTCTGGGATATGTCAGCTAATATCATCGCTGTAGGCCCTGGAATGTTCTTGATTTCCTGGCATCTGGGACTTTCTGGTTGCTACAAACAGTTCCCCATCCCTAGTTGCTACACACCTCTGTTCAATTTCCTGACCTCTGTACAGATCTTCCACCTTCTCTCATACGTGATTCTTCTCTTATTTTTCCCCTCCCACTATTCTCTTTCTCCAGGGAGATTTTATTCCAGGGATGCAAGTATAGTTCAATATCTGTAGATCCATTAAGAGTAGTACACCACAAAATGTGGAATTACATTATTTTACAAAAACCTTCAGAAATGGCTCTTAACCAAGTCCAACATTCATTTAGAGATAAAGAAACAAAAATAGTGATAGAACAGAAGGAACACATATTGATATAAGATCATTTTTTTTCACAAAACTAATGACAATACTATAATACATGAAGAGAAAGTTATTATCCATGAAAATCAGAAATAATGTCAGGTTGTTTTTGTGGTTTCATGTTTTATCCAAGCACTTTAGAGGCAGAGATCTGGAAATCTCAGTCTGTTTCTTGCCAGTCTGCCCTATATTGTGAGTACAAACCAGCCATGTGTGATATGGAAACACTACCTTAATATAAACATAAAGTACAAAGGTATGCCCACTTTCCTTACTCTAACTCAAAATAGTCTTTCAAATATTACAAAGGGTTAACATACATTTAAAGAAAATGATGGGAGAAAAGAGAAAATATACTTTCATCTTCATTGGTAATGTTAGTGTACTTCATGGTAAGATCCTGTTTCAACAAAACCAAAAACATAGAAAGAATGCTTCAAATCTTCAATTAAATTTAAACAATCTAATTTTTATCTAGCTTTTTTCCAGCATTTGAAGCCACTGTAGAGCATTTTGACATCATGGAACACCCCATATTCAAAGTCACTACACATTAACATATCATTTCCAAACATATTAAACCAGTGTCTGCATAGTCCACTGTTTTTTTATATACAATTTCTCATGCTTTGCAATAGTAATTTATTTGATGCCATAGTTGTTATCTGTGACTTACGGACATGTTTTTCCTGTTTCAAATTTTTCAAATACTAACTTGCTTCTCTGCTGCTTTAATCAAAATTTGATAATAAGCAAAGTTAGAAGGAATGTGTGATTTGACATATAGCTTATAGTCCTAGAAAGACAAGTGTGGATATCTGGAAACTGGAACTAAAGAATAGATCTTAAAAGAAGACTACTTACTGGCCCAACTGCCCACAGTGAGATGGGCACTCCTATATCAATTACCTATTAAGAAAATGCTTCAAAGATATGAGGACAGGCTAGTGTTGGCTGAGAGAATATCTCAGTTAAGTTTCCTCTGTCTGTTCACAGCACTTAGTACCAAGTTGAACATAATTAACTAAAAAGCAACAGGTTGCAACTTCTGTAGTTTTTACACACAGTTCAAAAATCAGCTGTTTTTCCTGAATTACTAGACACTCAGAAACTATACAACATTTCTTCAATGCATTTCCAATATTCATATCTGGACATTACATAATGGACATAGGGAAATGTCAATCAGATAGTGTGCAAAAAAGAGCTTATTGAAATCTTAAAGTGCTAATAAAAAACATAAAAGAAATATATAAAACTCGTTATCAGTATATGTCTAATTTTTTTCTCAGATGCCATCCTCTGTGTGCAGTGCAGAATGTAGTTCTGGATTCAGAAGAATGTGGAAGGAGGGAATGGCAGCCTGCTGTTCTGTTTGCAGCCCCTGCCCTGAAAATGAAATTTCTAATGAGACAAGTGAGTGTTTGCTGCTCTGATATATACTACAAATGTGTATTTCTATTGTAAAACACTGGGATGATGAAGTCAACTAAAAGGAAACTGCAAATATAAAATATATTACTTATCAAATTTACTAGTTGTAGATATAAAAATCCTTAAAAAAAAAACCTTGCAAAAACAAACATATCCTGTGACTTAACCCTCATATTGACTTATTGCAAATTCATGGAAGATTATATTTCACAAAGAAATACTTTAGAAAATGTAACTGCAATTTGCAAGAATTCGGCCCAAGAATTTCCAAAAGAATAATCTATTGTAAAACTACATTTACATTAGGTTTTAGTCACAATAGGAGCCCATGAAGAACTGAATATAATCTCTAATCTGCTGGATTATCTCATGAGACTGCTATGTGCAAAACCTATGTTCTCTGTAACATTAATATTGAAGACAAAAAATTGCAAATATATGAAAAAATGCTAAGTATACACTATTAAGAGGACCATGAAGGATCTTTTAGCACAAAGTATCTACAGAGATAATTTTTTCCTTCAGTGCTAAAATTAGTGCATCTCATGAACAATAACCAGAACTTTTGATTAATTATTGCCAGATGAGGAAACTTCTTAAGGCTTATTTCATTAACATTTCCTATTATTCAAACGTAAGCATTATATTTGCTCTCATATTCAAACTTCTTCATATGACTTATTACAGGAATCACTTAAATTCAATAATGCAAGTGGTACTTTGGCATGTGCACCCACATATCAATATTTACACATACACACAGCAGATCTGTTTAATTTAGTGTTGTTTCTATATCAAGGAGTTTAAGCTAGTGAATTCTTGAGTAGCTATTATACTTCTTGTCCCAGTAGAGGACAGAGTCTCAATGTGTCACAGGGAATAAATTCATAAAATAGTCAGTGATCTCAGAAAACAGTGAGTGTAGGGTTTTGTAGTTATAAAATAGACCCAACCACATTGTGGTTTATGAATGTATCTTCTCTGAATTAAATAATCTACTTGATATCAACATAGAACCAAAAAAATGGCTTAGGACATTTTTGCTTTCTGATAACATTATTTTTTATTTGACATTTCATATTCCATTCCCCACGCCCCCATACACCCTCCAATACTTTACATTCCACACCTCCTCCCCACCACAACTGTCTTCATGTTGATCCCCCCATCCTCCCCCCCACCTGACCTCTAAACTCCCTGTGGCCTCCAGGCTTTTGAGTGCTTTTGAGGCTTTCTGTATGATCACAGACATTGTATTCCTCTACAGTATATGAATTGTGGGACCCATATCAGCTGGTGTATGCTGTCAGTTTGATGCTCCAGTGTTTGAGAGATCTCTGGGGTCCAGATTAATTTAGAGTGCTTGTCTCTCTGCAAGATCGCCTTTCCACTGAGCTGCTTTCAGTCTTCCCTAATTAAGGGGATAGTTGCTTCTGTCCATTGGTTGGGTGCAAATAACTATTTAGGAGGACAGTCATGATAGATCCTTTTTGTGAGTGCTCCAGAGCCTCAGTGAAATGTGAGGCCATAGGACTTCCTCTTGACCTAGATCCTACTATGGGCCTGTCATTGGACCTTCTTTTCCACAGGCTCCTCTCCATTTCATCCTTGCATTCAGACAGGAATAATTATGGGTCAGAGATGTGACTATGGGATGGGAACCCCATCACTCACTTGATGTCCTGTCATCCCGCTGGAGGTGGGCTCTGTACATTCCCTCTATCTACTGTAGTACATTTCATCTAGGGTCTCTGACCTCCCAAGTCTCTGGTGCATTTTGGTGGGTCCACCCACCCTCCTTTTACCTGAGGTTACCTGTTTATATTCTTTTTGCTGGTCCTCAGGGCTTGGTTCTCCTGTCACCCACACACTCCACAAACCCCTTTCTAATAACATCATAAATGATACAAAAAGTTAACTAGACTAAGAAAAAATTGCTTGGTTTTCTTTCCTTTAAATTTTTATTGACATTATGAATTGAGAGCATTGCTCGGCAGCAATATCCTTCACATTACATTCTAAGCATCAAAGGCAGCATTGCAAGACTTCTTTCATTACCCTTACTTGAAATACCTTGACAATAAAATTTCTAAAGGAGACCTAACTAAGCTTTCCTTTGGAAATCAGATATGGATCATTGTGTGAATTGTCCAGAATACCAATATGCCAGCACAGAACAGAACAAATGTATTCAAAAAGTTGTCACCTTTCTAAGCTATGAAGACCCCTTGGGGATGGCACTTGCCTTAATTGCCTTCTGTTTCTCTGCATTCACAGCTGTGGTACTTTGTGTCTTTGTGAAGCACCATGACACTCCTATTGTGAAGGCCAATAACAGAATCCTCAGCTACATATTATTGCTATCACTCATGTCCTGTTTTCTGTGTTCCTTTTTCTTCATTGGCCATCCTAACAGAGCCACCTGTGTCTTACAACAAATCACATTTGGAATTGTATTCACTGTGGCTCTTTCCACAGTTCTGGCTAAAACAGTCACTGTGGTTCTCGCCTTCAAAATCACAGACCCAGGGAGAAGATTGAGACACTTCCTTGTATCAGGGACACCCAACTACATTATTCCCATATGTTCCCTACTCCAATGTGTTCTGTGTGCAATCTGGCTAGCAGTTTCTCCTCCCTTTGTTGATATTGATGAACACTCTCAGAATGGCCATATCATCATTGTGTGCAACAAGGGCTCAGTTACTGCATTCTACTGTGTTCTTGGATACTTGGCCTGCCTGGCACTTGGAAGTTTCACTGTGGCTTTCTTGGCCAAGAATCTGCCTGACACATTCAATGAAGCCAAGTTCTTGACCTTCAGCATGTTAGTGTTCTTCAGTGTCTGGGTCACCTTCCTCCCTGTCTACCATAGCACCAAGGGCAAGGTCATGGTTGCTGTGGAGATCTTCTCCATCTTGGCATCCATTGCAGGGATGCTTGGATGTATTTTTGCACCCAAGATTTATATCATTTTAATGAGTCCAGAGAGAAATTCTACCCAAAAGATCAAAGAGAATAATTCTACCCAAAAGATCAAAGAAAAATCATATTTCTGAATGAATAATTTAGGAATTATGTTAAATGTAAATTTGGTGCATACCCACCAAATATTGGGATATAGTGAATGTGTCTAGTTTTAGAATCACTCTCACTGGTTGCTCTAGTGATGTCATGAAGTATCATATGTACTGAACTTCTGTATAGAGTCCACAAATCTTGCACTCATTCACTTGTTTCATTTCCTCTCACAGAACTAAACTCTCTAATTATTACAATCTTATTCCTCATTTTGCTCTCATGGAGATTCCCCCATGGTAACTTCCAAAAAAAGTTGATAAGGCAGTTGAATCCATCACTTTGTGTAGAAAAATGAGATCCAGGTTAGACAGGGTTAGACATGGAAACCATCTACCAAATCAAATAATCAATCAGAAACACAGACTAACTAAATAATCAGCAAAGATGAAATCAGAATATATTTTCTGTTTTCCAGTAGGAGCACACACATAACAAAATACTGTCTTTTTTTTTTTCAGCTGTTCTACAAGCTATTGGTCAGTAGTCTAAGGAGGAAATGTTCCTTTTCTTCTGTCAAGTACAAATATATTATATCCAACAATGGACAGAAGCCAGGGGCCCCTGTGGAAGAATTGGGAATAGTTGCAAGAAGCAGAGTAGGAGGGCAACCCATAGAAACACCAGCAGTCTCAACAAACCCGGACAAGCAAGATCTCTCAGACATTGAACCTCTAATCAGAGATCATACACTAGCTGATGTGAAGCCCCCAACAAATATGCAGCATAAGGCTGCCTGGTCTAGCATCATTGGGAGAGACACACCTAACCCCAGGCAGACTTAAGTCACCAGGGATTGGGAAGTGCTGGGCGTTGGGGATGTAGGGATATCATCTTGGAAATGGGGGAGGAGATGTTAGATGAGGAAGAGTCAGGGGAGCAGACCAGGAGGGGGATAACTACTAGACTGTTAAAGAAAAGATTAAATAATAAGAAATAAAAAATGAAGTAAAATAAGTTTGTAGATATGTCAACATGCTATTCATATTGTAGTTACGAAAGGGATAGGAAAACCTACTGACATTTGCATGAACCTAATTTCTTTCAGAGATTGCCCTCTGTGTGCAGTTCTGATTGAGGTCCTGGACTCAGAAAATTCTGGAAAACAGAATGAGAAACAGATGCTTTAATTATGCTGCTTTCTAGAAAATGACATTTCCCGAAAAGACAATTGAGTGTTTGTGGCTACACTAAATATTTCACATTTATCAATTCTCTTCCCATAAAGGGAACCAAATGGGTCTAAAATGCATTAACAAAAACAACCCCTTCCCGGAGTCAGTCTTCATGGAAATATGATCATTAGCACTGTCCCTTTAAGAAAAATATTCATCATTAACATCCACATTTTACTCATTGAAAATTCGTGGAAGATGGCATCGTTTCAAAGAAAGATTTGATATTCACACTACAGTCTAATTGAATTCTACGCAAATTTATTCTTTTTATTTTTTTTAATTAGATATTTTCTTTATTTGCATTTCAAATTCTATCCCAAAAGTCCCCTCTACCCTCCCCCTGCCCTGCTCCCCAACCCACCCACTCCTGCTTCCTGACCCTGGCATTCCCCTCTACTAGGGAATATAATCTTCATAAGAACAAGAGCCTCTCCTCCCAATGATGGTCGAGTAGGCCATCTTCTGCTAAATATGCAGCTAAAAACATGAGCTCTGCGGGAACTGGTTAGTTCATATTGTTGTTACTCCTAAACGGTTGCAGACACCATTAGTTCCTTGGGTACATTCTCTAGCTCCTCCATTGGAGGCTCTATGTTCCGTCCAGTAGATGACAGTGAACATCCACTTCCGGATTAGCCACGCACTGTCAGAGCCTCACAAGAGACAGGTATATCAGGGTCCTGTCAGAAACTGTTGCTAGCATAGGCGATAGTGTCTTATAAAAATTTATAAAAACTTACTGTCTTATATGATATATAAATATCTAATATAGAAATTATATAAATATATACTTCTCTAATTATATAATTATAACATATGATATAGAAAATTATAAGATACAAATAATATAAATGTATAATATAAAATATATATAAATATAAAGACTTAAGACAATATACATACAATATATATACTAAAGTCTTATGTACAATATATACACATTTAATATAAAAATAATATGAATATATAAATATATAACTATAATATATAACATATATCCTAAGTATAATACAAAATAATATAAATATATATTGATATATAATGTAAAATATATAAATATATGTTTATATATATAATAAATAGTGTCTTTTAAAAATGTAAAAAACACTAAAACTTGTAGTGGAGAATGTGGGGAAAAACCTCGAAAATATTTTCCAGGGGAAAAATTCCTGAACAGAACAGCAGTGGCTTGTACTGTAAGATCAAGAATTGACAAATGAGACCTAATAAAATTGGATCAGGTGATAGAAGATGCTGGCGAGGATGTTGTAAAAGAGGAACATTCCTCCATTGTTGATGGGATTGCGAGCTGGTACAACCACTCTGGAAATCAGTCAGGTAGTACCTCAGAAAATTGGCAGAAATACTAGTACCAGAGGATCCATCAATCCCTCCCCTGTGCATATATCCAGAAGACATTCCAACTTGTAATATGGACACATGCTCCACTGTGTTCATAGCAGCCTTATTTATAATAGCCAGAAAATGGAAAGAACCTGGATGACCCTCAATAGAGGAATGGGTACAGAAAATTTATTCTAATAACTGATCTCCTCTAAAATAACATTTATTCTAAATTCCAATCTTGAATTTTAATAATATTTACTTATTCTCGTTTACATTTAAGTATATGCCCCTGTTTATTTTCTAGTCACCATGTAAGTGCAGGATCCAGTGGAGAACAGAGAATAGCAAAGGTCAATAGGAGAGTATGAGTTGGATGTGGAAATCAAGGTTTGAAACCTGTGTTATATTAATGAAGAGGACAAATGATGACTTGTAACATTAAAAGAATCCAGCTAAGGAAGTGACTTAAGACTTCATTCATGATCTAGACACCTCCATTTCTAAAATTCACATGACTTGATATCTAAATTTTGGGGATAATTTTTGATAAATGACATGTAAAATATGATGAATGCTGTATTTGGTATTAATAAACACATCCAGTTTATTATGCTGCATTGTAATGGGTGAAAATATTATTGCACATTTATTCAAATTGATTTGTAAACTACAAAACCAACATTACCATAAAGATTTTTGTTTACCTTTCGCTACATATAAATGAGAGACTGATAGATTTAGCCTATAATCATTTGTAAGGAAATCAATGTCTTTAAAGGACATTTGTGGCCAGTATGATAGATAAGAAGTTAAATCCCTTAACATTAAATATGATGAACTGAGTCCTTCCTCAGGTTATTATACAATTATTATAAAATGATTACATTTTTACTAGATATTTTCTTTATTTACATTTCAAATATTATCCCTACCATAGTTTACACTCCAAAAATCCCTTATACACTCCTCCCTCCCCCTGCTTCCCATCCCACCCACCCATGCTTCCTGGCCCAGTCATTCCCCTATACTGGGGCAAAGAACCTTAACAGGACCATGAGACTCTCCTCCCATGGATGACTGACTAGGACATCCTCTGCTACACATGCACACACTAATCCTTCCCTGTGTTTTCTTTGATTGGTGGTTTAGTCCCAGGGAGCAATGGGGTTACTGGTTAGTTCATATTGTTGTTCCTTCTAGGGAGCTGTAAACCTCTTCAGCTCCTTGGGTACTAACTCTGGCTCCTTCATTATGAATCCTTTGCTCTGTCTAATGGAAGACTGTGAACACCCACTTCTGTATTAGTCAGGCACTGGGAGAGCCTCTCAGAGGACAGCTATATCAGGCTACTGTCAGCACGCTTGACAGTACTTGATGGAATCTGTCAGTGTCTGGCATAGGTGGTTGTTTATGGGATAGATCCCCGGGTGGGGCAGTATCTGGATGATATCTGATTCAAACTATGTCTCTGTAACTCCTCCCATGAGTATTTTATTCCACCTTCTATGAAGGATCAAAGTATCCACCCTTTGGTCTTCCTTCTTCCTGAATTTCATATGTATTGCAAATCGTATCTTGGGGATTGTGAGTTTCTGGGAAAATAGCCACTTATCAGTGAGTTCATATCAAATGATTTTTTTGAGATATGGTTACCTCCCTGAGGATGATATCCTCCAGAGTCATCCATTTGTCTGAGAATTTTATGAATTCATTGTTTTTAATAGCTGAGTAGTACTCCGTTATGTAAATGTACCACATTTTCTTTATCCATTCTTCTGTTGAGGGGCATCCGGGTTCTTTCAATTTTCTGGCTATTATAAATAAGGCTGCTATGAACATAGTGGAGCATGCATCCTTATTACAAGTTGGAACATCTTCTATGTATATGCCCAAGTGAGGTATTGATGGATCCTCCGGTAGTACTATGTCTGCCAATTTTCTGAGGAACTACCAGACTGATTTGCAGAGTGGTTTTACCAGCTCGCAATCCCATCAGCAATGGAGGAATGTTCCTCTTTTACTACATCCTTGCCAGCATCTTCTATCACCCGAATTTTTGATCTTAGCCATTCTGAATGGCGTGAGGTGGAATCTCAGGGTTATTTTGATTTGCATTTCCCTGGTGATTAAGGATGTTGAACATTTTTTATGTGCTTCTCAGACATTTGGTATTCCTCAGTTGAGAATACTTTGTTTAGCTCTGTCTGTTCTCCAATTTTTAATGGGGTTATTTGGTTTTCTGGAGTCCAGCTTCTAGAATTGTTTATATATATTGAATATTAGTCCCCTATCAGATTTAGGGTTGGTAAAGATCTTTTTCCCAATTTGTTTGTTGCTGTTTTGTCTTACTGACATACTTTGCCTAACAGAAGCTTTGCAATTTTATGAGGTCTCATATGTCAATTCTCGATCTTACAGCACAAGCCATTTCTGTTGTTCAGAATTTTCCACCTGAGCCAATATCCTCGAGACTCTTCCCTACTTTCTCCTCTAGAAGGCCATTGTCTCTGATTTTACATGTAGTTCCTTGATCCACTTAGACTTGATCTTTGTACAAACATATAAAAATGGATTAATTCACATTCTTCTACATGACAACTTCTAGTTGTACCAGTGCCATTTGTTCAAAATGCTGTCTTATTTCCACTGGATGATCGTAGCTCCTTTGTTAAAGATTAAGTAACTATAGATGTTGAGTTCATTTCTGTGTCTTCAATTCTATTCCACGGATCTACCTGTCTGTTGTTGTACCAGTATCATGCAGTTTTTAATCACAATTGCTCTGTAGTACAGCTTGAGGTCACTCATGGTGTTTCCACCACAGGTTCTTTTATAGTTGAAAATAGTTTTTTGTTGGGAGCCGCCCTCACATTTGCCATTATAAGATGGTGCTGACAGCTGTGTTCTAAGTGGTAAACATAATCTGCACACGTGCAGGGGCAGTTTTCCCGCCATGTGTTCTGCCTTTCTCGTGATAACTGGGCCGATGGGCTGCAGCCAATCAGGGAGTAATACGTCCTAGGCGGAGAATAATTCTCCTTAAAGGGGACGGGGTTTCGCCCTTTTGCTCTCTTGCTCTGGCTCTTGCTTCTTGCTCCTAAAGATGTAAGCAATAGAGCTCTTGCTCTCTTGCACTCTTGCTCCTGAAGATGTAAGCAATAAAGTTTTGCCGCAGAAGATTCTGGTTTGCTGAGTTCTTCCTGTCCGGTCATGAGAACGTGGGTAAGAGTTGGTGCTGAAACCAGGGACGAGAAGACCCGGGACGAGAAGACCCGGGACGAGAAGACCCGGGACGAGAAAACCTGGGACGGTTACCATCACCGGCGCAAGGAAGATCCCTCATTCCGGAACCAGAACTGCGGGTTATGGTAATGAAGGTTCCCGTAAAACAGACTGTTGAGAAGGATTCAACTGCGTGAATTCAGAACTCTTCAGCTGGGGAACGGTGGTAATGAAGTGTTCCCGCAACACAGACTGTTGAGAAGGATTCAACTGCGTGAATTCAGAACTCTTCAGCTGGGGAACAGGGTACCCGTAAGTATAGCTTTACAAGGTAAGTCTGGCCTTGAACTTTCTAACGAAATTCAAGACAGTCTATCAGAAGTAAAGTGGGAAATAGCTTTACAAGGTATGTTTGACCTTGAACGTTTTCTAGTGTTAGAAGCCCTTTTGTTCCTTTTCACATGTTATCAAGTGGTTAAGGCAGGGCTGAAAATTCTGGATGAAATTCAGGGCAATCTATCAGAAGTAAAGCGGGGAGAGAGAGTAGGAGCAAAGAGGAAACATGGCGCACAAAATAAGTATACAGGCCTTTCCACGGGTCTTGAACCCGAGGAAAAGTTTAGGTCAGGTAAGAATACCTGGGGAGAGATTAGAAGGAAGGAAAAGAAAAAAGAAAAGAAAAAAGATCAATTAGCGGAGGTCTCTAGGAGAAGGAGTCTATACTCATCACTAGGTGAGCTCAAGGAGCCAGTTCTTAATAGTTCTGAATCAGATGAAAAGGCTATTAGGGCCTGGAAGGCGCTCTCCCGCGCAGGTGAAACCACTGGACAACTAATAAAGATCGTCCAGAGACCTCAGGAGTCATACTCAGATTTTGTGGCCAGAATGACAGAGGCAGCAGAGCGTATTTTTGCAGATTCGGAGCAAGCCGCACCTCTGGTAGAATAGCTTATTTATGAGCAAGCCATGCAGGAATGCAGAGCGGCCATAGCCTCAAGAAAGAACAAAGGTTTACAAGACTGGCTCAGGGTTTGTCGGGAGCTTGGGGGACCTCTCATTATGCGTTACTTCCATTCAGTATGAGAAATTTACTAGGGCAGCTAATTTGTCAAAAAGTCTTTCTCAGTATATGTTACAGAATTGGACGGCTGAATTTGAACAGACCCTTCGGGAATTGAGACTGGCCATTATTCAGGTCAACTCCACGCGCTTGGACCTATCCCTGACCAAAGGATTACTCAATTGGATCTCCTCAGCATTTTCCTTCTTTAAAGAATGGGTATGGGTGGGATTATTTGGAGATATACTTTGCTGTGGATTAGTGTTGCTTCTTTGGTTGGTCTGTAAGCTTAAGGCTTAAACTAGGAGAGACAAGGTGGTTATTGCCCAGGCACTTGCAGCTCTAGAACATGGTGCTTCCCCTGATATATCTATGCTTAAGCAATAGGTCGCTGGCCATTCAGCTCTTGCACCCCACGAGGCTAGTCTCATTGCACAGGATAGAGTGAGTGTGCTTCAGCAGCCTGAGAGAGTTGCACGGCTAAGCACTGCAGTAGAAGGGCTCTGCGGCACATATGAGCCTATTCTAGGGAGACATGTCATCTTTCATGAAGGTTCAGTGTCCTAGTTCCCTTCCCCCAGGTAAAACGACACGGGAGCAGGTCAGGGTTGCTCTGGGTAAAAGCCTGTGAGCCTAAGAGCTAATCCTGTACATGGCTCCTTTACCTGCACACTGGGGATTTGACCTCTATCTCCACTCTCATTAATATGGGTGGCCTATTGCTCTTATTTTCTTATTAAAAGAAAAGGGGGAGATGTTGGGAGCCGCCCTCACATTTGCCATTATAAGATGGTGCTGACAGCTGTGTTCTAAGTGGTAAACATAATCTGCACACGTGCAGGGGCAGTTTTCCCGCCATGTGTTCTGCCTTTCTCGTGATAACTGGGCCGATGGGCTGCAGCCAATCAGGGAGTAATACGTCCTAGGCGGAGAATAATTCTCCTTAAAGGGGACAGGGTTTCGCCCTTTTGCTCTCTTGCTCTGGCTCTTGCTTCTTGCTCCTAAAGATGTAAGCAATAGAGCTCTTGCTCTCTTGCACTCTTGCTCCTGAAGATGTAAGCAATAAAGTTTTGCCGCAGAAGATTCTGGTTTGCTGTGTTCTTCCTGGCCGGTCGTGAGAACGCGTGTAAGAGTTTTTTTCTATCCTCATTCTTTTGGTTGTTTGTTTGGTTGTTTTTGTTTTTGTTTTTGTTTTTGTTTTTGTTTTTGTTTTTGTTTTTATTCCAGATGAATTTGCAATTGTCTTTTCTAACTCTGAAGAATTGAGTTGGAAATTGATGTGAATTGCATTGAATCTGTAAATTGCTATTGACAAGATGGCCATTTTTAGTATATTAATCCTGCCAATTCATGAACATGGAAGATCTCCATATTCTGAGATCATCTTCAATTTCCTTCTTCACATACTTGAGGTTCTTATCATACAGATCTTGAGTTCCTTAAGTAGAGTCACAGAAAGGTATTTTATATTATTTGTGAGTATTTTGAAGGGTGTTGCTTCCCTACTTTGTTTCTCAGCCTATTTATCTTTTGTGTAGAAAAAGGCCACTGATTTATTTGAGTTAATTTTAGGTCTATTTACTTCAGTGAAATAGTTTATCAGCTTTAGGAGTTCTCCAGTTGAATTCTGGGGGTCACTTATAAATGTGATTATATCATATGCAAACAGTGATATTTTGACTTCTTCCTTTCCGAATTGTACCCCTGTAATATCCTTTTGTTGTCCAATTGCTCTGGCCTGGACTTCAAGTGCTATATTGCATAGGTAGGGAGAGAGTGGACAGCCTTGTCTAGTGAATGATTTTAGTGGGATCACTTCAAGTTTCTCTCTATTTAGTTTGATGTTGACTACTGGTTTGCTCTATATTACTTTTATTATGTTTAGGGATGGGCGTTGACTTCCTGATATTTCCAAGACTTTTATCTTGAATGTGTGTTGGATTTTGTCAAATGCATCTCAGCATCTAATGAGATTATCATGTAATTTTTGACTTTGAGTTTGTTTATATAGTGGGATACATTGATGGATTTCTGTATATTGAACCATCCCTGCATCACTGGGATGGAGCCTACTTGATCATGATGGATGATCATTTTGATGTGTTCTTGGATTCTGTTTGCAAGAATTTTATTGAGTAATTTTGCATTGATATTCATATGGAAAATTGGTGTGATGTTCCCTTTCTTTGTTTTGTCTCTGTGTGGTTTAGGTATCAGAGTAATTGTGGCTTCATAGAATGAATTGGATGGAGTACCATGAAATTAGGTCCTTTTTGAAGGTATGATACAACTCTGCACTAAACCCATCAGGTCCTGGGCTGTTTTTCCTTGGGAGACTACTAATGAGTGTTTCTATTTCTTTTGGGGATATGGGAATATTTATATTGTTAATTTGTTCCTCATTTAACTTTGATATCTGGCGTGTATCTAGAAAATTGTCCATTTCATCCAAGTTTTCCAGTATTGTTGAATATAATCTTTTGTAGAAGGATCTGATGATTTTTTTAAATTTCCTCAGATTCTGTTGTTATGTCTCCCTTTTCATTTCTGATTTTCTCAATTAGGATACTGTCCTGTGCCCTCTAGTTAGTCTAGCTAATGGTTTATGTATATTGTTGATTTTCTCAAATAATTATCTTCTGGTTTGTTGATTCTGTGCATTGTTCTTCTACTTTCTATTGAGTTGATTTCAGCCCGATTTTGATTGTTTTCTGATGTCTGCTCCTCTTGGGTGAATTTGCTTCCTTTTGTTTTAGAGCTTTTAGGTGTTCTTTTTTGCTCTCTCCAGTTTTTTTTTTTTTCCCCAGCACTCAGAGCTATCAGTTTTTCTCTCAGGACTTCTTTCATTGTGTCTGATAAGTTTGGATATGTTGTGGGTTCCTTTTCCATTAGACTCTTAAAAAATTAATTTCTTACTTTATTTCTTCCTTGACCAAGTTATCATTGAGTAGAGTGTTGTTCAGCTTCCATGAGGATGTTGGATTTCTATGATTTATGGTGTTATTGCAGATCAGCCTTTGTCTATAGTGATCTGATAGGATGCATGGGATTATTTCAATATTTTTTATATATTGAGGCTGGTTTGGTGGCTGATTATATATATGGTCAGTGTTGCAGAAAGTACCATGAGGTGCTGAGAAAAAGTTATATCCTTTTGTTTTAGGATAAAATGTTCTATAGATATCAGTTAAATCCATTTGTTTCATAACTTCTGTTAGTTTCACTGTAACTCTGTTTAGTTTCTGTTTCCAGGATCTGTTCATTGATGTGAGTGGGTACTGAAATCTCCCAGTATTATTGTGTGTGGTACAATGTGTATTTTGAGCTTTACCAATCTTTCTTTAATGAATGTGGATGCCCTTGCATTTGGAGAACAGATGTTCAAAATTGAGAGTTCATCTTGGTAAGCTTTACCTTTGATGTGTATGAAGTATCCCTCCTTATCTGTTTTGATGACTTTAGGTTGAAAGTCCACTTTATTTGATATTGGAGTGGGTACTCTAGCTTGTTTCTTCAGACCGCTTGCATGGAAAATAGTTTCCAGCCTTTCACTCTGAGGTAGTGTCTGTCTTTGTCACTGAGGAAGATTTCCTGTATGCAGCAAAATGTTTGGTCCTGTTGGCTTAACCAGTCTGTTAGTCTACATCTTTTTATTAGGGAACTGAGTCCATTGATATTAAGAGATATAGAGGAAAAGTCATTGTTCCTTCCTGTTTTTATTGTTGTTAGAGTTGGGATTCTGTTCTTGTGGCTGTTTTCTGTTTAGGTTTGTTGAAAGATTATTTTCTTGCTTTTTCTAGAGCATAGTTTCCCTTCTTGTATTGGGATTTTCCCTTTATTGTCCTTTGAAAGGTTGGATTTGCGGGAATATATTGTGTAATTTTTTTTTGGTCATGGAATACTTTGGTTTCTTCATCTATGATAGTTGAGAGTTTTGCTGGTCATAGTAACCTGGAGCTGGCATTTGTGCTCCTTTAGGTTCTGTGTGAAAGCTGCCCAGGAACTTATAGCTTTAATAATTTCTGGGGAGAAGTCAGGTGTAATTCTGATTGGTCTGTCTTATATGTTGACTTTTTTCCCGTACTACTTTTAATATTCTTTCATTGTTTTGTGCACTTGGTGTTTTGATTATTATGTGACAAGAGGAATTTCTTTTTGGGTCCATTCTATTTGGTGTTCTGTAGACTTCTTGTATGTTCATAGGGTCTCTTCCTTTATGTTGGGGAAGTTTTATTTTATAATTTTGTTGAAGATATTTACTGGCCCTTTAAGTTGGAAATCTTCCTTCTCATCTATACATATTATCCTTAGGGTTAGTCTTCTCATTGTGTCCTGTATTTCCTGGATATTTTGGTTTAGGACCTTTTTGCTTTTCTCATTTTATTAGATTGTCATGTCAATGTTTTCTATGGTATCTTCTGTACCTGAGGTTCTCTCTTCTATCTCTTGTATTCTGTTTTCCTTGCATCTATGGCTCCTGAATTATTTTCTTATTTTCTATTTCCAGAGTTGTCACTCTTTGTGATTTCTTTATTGTTTTTACTTCCATGTTTAGATCATGGATGATTTTGTTCAATTCTTTCACCCATTTGAATGTATTCTCTTGTATTTCTTTAGGGGAGTTGTTTATGTCCTTGTTATAGCCCTCCATCATCACCATGAAAAGTGACTTTAGATCCATATCTGGCTTTTCCGCTGTGATGGTTTTTCCAGGAATTGCTATGGTGGGAGTGTTGGGTTCTGATGATGCCAACTAACCTTGGTTTCTGTTACTTCTATTATTATACTTGCCTCCTTCCATCTGATTATCTCAGGTGCTCCATGTTCTGGATATATATGATTGGTGCAAGTCCTTCCTGTAATCTCAGTTAAGTCAGAACTTCTCAGAATCCAGGTTTTATAGTGCTTTATGATTCTTGGATCCGGTGAAGCTGAGATTCTGGGTGTGTCAGAGTTCTTGGCAGTCCAGATTCCTCTGATACCCTGAGATCCTGATGTATCCAAACTCCTGGGATCTTAAGATCCTGGAAATGTTAGAGTGCCTGGCAGTGGTACATCCTCTGGGGACCAGACCATGGGACTGTCTGCTGAGTTTTAAACCAAGGAAGACCAGCACACACAGAAAGGAACCCTAGCAACTGGTCAGGCAGGGTTCCTGTATTTGTGCTCCAGCTGACCCCAGGCACCCTTGGTTCTATTGGAACAGATGTTGTGTTACACTCACCAGTGATCCTAAGATGCTTGGCATGGTAGGGCCCCTGGGGGAGTGGAGAGTCCTCTGGAGACTGTGGGGGCTGTCTGCTGAGACTGGACCCAAGGTTGCCTGGTTCTGGTGCCGACCGGAAGGCATAAAATAATTTCTAATAAAACAACTAAGAATCACACCTATTTGGAAGATAAATACAATAAAATTTTAACAAAAATAATTTTTAACATTGTACATATGTTTTTTTTTTAATTTTATTTGATTTTATTTAATTCCTTCAACTGTTTTAATGTGTATTCCTGTCTTTAGAGAATTTATTTGTTCCTTCTTTAATAGTTTCTACC